>NC_046366.1:15318437-15480937 GCF_011125445.2 Fundulus heteroclitus
TGACAAATCTGCTGCAGTTGCATGACACTATTATGTATTTCTGGACCAATATCTCTGAGGAATATTTGGAACACCTTGCTAAATCTATGGCAGAAAGAATTAGGGCAGAGCCAAAGGCAAAAGGAGGTCTGATCTGATACTAGCAAGATGTACCTAATAAAATAATTTCACTGTTAAGTGCAAAAAACACAACTAAATCTGTTATATTATTGGTGATTTTATTACGTGCAATAAAAAGTTTTCATATAATATAAAAAGCAAAATATAAATACATTTTTAACAATAACATGAAGCCGTTTTCTACTTTTCCACACAGACTATAAAGCTGATACATAATCTTAAAAATTTAGTGTCTTTGATATGAAATAAATTCTTAAAGATAATAGTATTTATTCATGTAAAATACACGGATTCCAAATCTATTTTTACAGCGATCAGTCAGTGCTAATTTATAACAGAGACTTTCCCGCTGTACAAACAAGAGAAACAGTCAAAGAGATTGCTAAAAGAAACACTTGTCAGCACCGGAGAAATAGGCGTGCCACCACACATCCAGACACTGGAACAGGTCTAATCACAGAGTGACTTGTAACGGAGCCTTGAGATCTCCCGTGATTTCCTCTGCCTCCTCGGTCCTGTTGCTGCATCTTGTAAATCATTCTCGATTCACTGAAACAAGCCAGTTGGATTAGCTCGGTTTGGATCATAAACATTTGCAGCGCGGACCACCCAGGGAGGGTGCAGAGCCAAAGTGAGAGTGTGCATGCCTGAGTGTGTATGTGTGTTTGAATCCTCGCTCCAGGTTTTAGAGCTGGGCTTCGCAACACCTAGGCACCCAAATGTGCATGTGCAGCAAGACATACAAGCAAACCAAGGATTGTATTTATTGCTTGATCATGGTCAGTGCTCTGTCAGACTCTGCCATGGAAACCAGAATGGCTTGCTCTCAAAGTCAGTTTCAAAACTGAAGGCTTTGCTACAGTTCAGCGATTAAAATCTTTCTCTACGCTGCTGTAACAGTGTACGTGTTTGTTCAGTAAAAATGTATTTGCTAGACACATGCTTTACTGATGTTTTGTTTTTATTATTATTTGAAATAACTGCAACTTGAAATTTTTGTCTCACCAACAATAAAACTCATATTTAGGATAAATTGCAGGACTACAGTACTATGGACAGTGTCCTGCAACGGCATTAATTACACGTTTTGTCATGTTCCAAGCCCAAACTTCAATGTTTTTAGGGGGAATTTATGTGACAAACAAAGTATTTCATAATCGAAGTGTGAGGAAAAAAGTACATGGTTTAAGTAAAAATGTAAAAGATAAGGTTTGTATTTGTATTCAGCTCTTCTACATTGCAGAACCCCATTTTGCTAGCATTACAGCAGCAGGTCTTTATGGGGTATATTTCTGATTACTCACCACACCTAAACAAACCCTTTCTTCTTTGCAAAGAAGTTTAAGCTCAGGCAGACTGGTTGGAGAGAGGGTATATGTGAACATCAATTTTGACATAGTGTGACCTAAACCGTTCAATTGTAGCTCAGACTGGATGTTTTTGGTTATCCTAATTAGGACTGGACAATACAGAAAAAATAGCATATCGATAAAATAGAAATCATAATGATCATATAGCATATATCAGTTTCAATATATATCGCGATAGACATCTGATTAATATCCATATAAAATACTTCTGATAAAATGTTCAATAATTCCACTGAACTCTGATCCAGAACCGCATGGTATTCTGGGGGATATAGGTAGAGGAAAGGATTTAGACTCACAAACTCTCCTGGCCAAACTAAGCAAAATTACATTTAAATAGGGTTTGGATTAGAGTTTAAATTCTGTCCTTTTTTCCCCTGGTCCTTGTTTCAAATAGGTAAACAAAACATTACTCAGTAATTATCGTTATCGACTGATATGAAAGGCTTATATCGTGATACATTTTCAGCCATATCACACAGCCCTAATTGATCAATATAGATAAATATCAAAAAATTCAAAATCATATGTTTTAAGTGCAGCCCTGGCCATTTTATGATGTTGCTTATTGGCCTACTTTTAGATAAAGAACATACAAACACTGAATTCAAGCTCAACCCTTTATTTAACCAACATTTTACCAAACCTGCAAGATTTTAACCTTGCCTGCAAGATGATTTCTCGCGGTATTTGTGCGATCACAAGCACACGAGAATCCATCTTGTACCGCTCCGGCTTCAACCGTTTGTGTCCGAACCAAAAACGGTTCAGGCCAATCACGTTGCAGTATTGTGGTTTAAGGCGGGACATACCAGCTGTGATGAAAGCAAGAGCTGCTGAGCCCACAGGCGAACCAAAAAGAAACATGGCAGCGCAGGAGGACGCCCTGGTTGATGCTGCCATCACATCTGTTTGGGAAGAATTCACGATTTCTTCTTTAAAAGATGAACAGGAAGAAATGCCTTCACTAGATTTCCTTCTTGTGGTTTCTCATGATGTGTGCTTCTTACGTTTTAATTTGATACCGTGATTGACTAAAACCATCCTTTGGTAGGCACTAGGTGTCACTAGGTGTCTCTTTGCCCAATCAGCTTGGGAAGTTCTGCTGAATGTCCCTCCTTTCCCCAGACGGATTCAATGGGAGCGGACCTAGATTGATAATGTGTAGACCAGAGTGTTACGCATTATCAATCTGGCCATGCTAGCAAGATTTATAAAGAGAAAAAAGAACACATGCTCTCTGAACTCTTTGAAGGGGGCGGAGCTTGGTGATGGAGGGTTCCTGAGTCTGCACTTGTGATTGGTTGGGAGGATGTAATGACTGTAGTATTTACTGACATGATAGGCTAGAATGCAAAAGGAAAGAAAAATGCTCCTCTATTGAACTTTTTATTAACCCTTTTTTTCATCACACCACACATCTATTGATCGAGATATATTGTTATTGACTTATTGTCCAGCCCTAATCCCTGCCCCAGTCTCAAGTCTTTTGTGCCCTCTTAACAGTTTTTTTTTCCCCTTTACAGAACATCCTTATGTTTAGCCTCATCCGTGTTCTTAGCTGCCAGAGAAAAGTGGCAGAAAATGATTCTGCCGCTGCTGCCGTGTTTGCCTCTGGGTAAAGTGGGTCCAAGGTCATGTGTAGTTTTAGTTTTTCGCCTCACTTGTTGTTGTTGTTGTTTTTTTGCATGTACAAAGTCAAAAAGATCATATGTGTTCCCATCTGATCCGAGCACCTTCTTCCATGTGTCAAATTCAAAACCATGTGAAAACTACTTTATGGTGTTGTTTTGTAGCCTAACCTACAAATACTTGCACTATTCATATTGTCTTATGCATAACTTTTCTGCACGTATAAAATGTCTTTTTTTTTGTTTGATGCAACATTCCTGACAAATACTTTTATTCAAAATGTCTCTCTTTTGTCTTCTGTTTTTACTCGGAGCCTTGCGACGAAATTTTCCTCAAATGTACTTTGTGAATGTGCAGTTGAATAGTAATAAAGTCTGTCTAAGTAGTCTAAATCTAACCCATGCACTTCCTTGTGCTGGTCTATCACCAAGTGGTATAAATACTTCTGCAGGGAACTGTATATGAGGACTGCACTATAGAAAGATAATTACATGGTCTTTCTTTTTCCTTTAAGGACCATGCATGGGGAAAGGATAAAAAAGGAAAAAGAAATTAGGGAGACAAGACAGAGTTTGACCACATGTTTCACCCCCAGCAAGCTGTCTGTGTGTCCTTTCTTGGCCAGATTCTGTTTGACAGACTGTCTGGGAGGTCCCTGAACCGCACAGGGCAAACATGCACAGACGCTGTCTTGGTATTTAATAAACACACAACACTAAAATATAGTGTAACTATTTTTGCAACTTTAAGACCTGTATCATTAGTGCGCGTTTCAGATCGTATCGCCTAAATGTCGCGCAAACCGTAACATCATTTTGTGTTGTCTTTGTCGGCTCTTAAAACAAAGTTGAGATACACTTCCAGTATGCATGGGATCGTTATACTTAAAAACATACCATCAACCAAAAGTTGATCTGAATTCACATTTTTGAAGCGTAATTCCACAAAAACAGAAACATTTCCCCGACAAGCATCGACTTTTGCTCCTTTTCTTAAATAAACCTTTTCCATTTTATGCACAACTAGCTTAAATTATACCCCTGTTTGATCTCTATCTGGTGGCCCACATGTGTAGAAATACTTTCCTTCCCTTTTGAATAACACATTGTATATACAGATATACACACGCGCACGCATGCCTGCACAGACACACACAAAAATCTTCTTTTCAGCCGAAATACATGTTTACAGCATTCCAAACATTTTGCGTGCGAGACGGTATGTGTGGTCCTGTCTGCACCTAGCATGTGGTTTGAGGTTAAGGTGTTTTTCTGCTGGCGTGTGAGCACGTCGGTGTCCGCGCCGTCTCTGCATGTGTGAGTGTGTGTGAATTTATCCATGTTTCCTGCTTAAAGTTTTTCTGAACAAAAGAGCCGGGGAAAGAGAATCAAACAAAGTCAGTATCTCATGGGTAATTAACTTTATCCATTAAATTGCTAGATTCAACAATTTTACTGTGTTGTGTTGCTATGAAACCAAAAGGCTGCAGAGTTGTTTTTAATCTGAAATGACCTCGTGTTTGAACGAGGGGTGGTGGTGGTGGTGGGGGGTCTGGAACAACTGTACCATGTTTCAAAATACAGATGAAATGTATTGAGTAATGAAGATGATCTGGCTGGAAATCATAATTCACTCTTCCTCGTTATCAGCTGCACGATGCATCCGATGAAAATAAAATTCTGATAAAATTCAGAAACCCTCCACATCTCGCGTTGTGCTGGCAAAGTATTCGCTTCATCTCGTGACATCTCTGTTCATATGTGGTAGAGGTTGATGATTTTGACATAGTTCACAATGAGATAAAAAAAAATAATCAAATCCTCATTTGAACATATTTGCCCATTTATATACTTGTTTTGTGGCGCAATGTGCAGGGACAAAGTTTTTCTACTACTACTACAACTATTTTATTTATAAAGCACTTTAAAACAACAGCAGCTGCGACAAAGTGCTGTACAGACCATAATCAATAAACATTTAAAATGGAAGGAAACAGAATATTACAACAGAAATATAAAAAAAAATATGAGCAAAAGTCTCAAAAAGCTGTTAAAAGCTAAAGAATAAAAATGTGTCTCAACTGTTCTTGAATTTCTATAGATCTATAAATATTCTTTACGATGTTTTAGCCTACTTCAAATTGTCCCCCAGGTTATTTTTAAGTTTCCTTGATTCCACGTTTCTAGCAGTAATCAGTGGTTAGTGACTGACTCAGTTTTTATAAAATGGCCTCATGGCAATTCATAATTTAACATTGGACAAATTAATCTGTCTTATATGATGTTTAGATAGCTTCTGCTCTTTAATTAAAATGCTCTTTGAATTTATTCAGGTGATCCTTAATATTAAAATTTTGTCTGATAGTGATTGTAAACATTCCAGTGTGACAAAAAAGACATTAACAGAAGAAATCTAAAGGGCGCGACCAATTTCAGTAAACTCTTGCTTGTGTGACATATTTATTTTGACAAGACTTCACATTTCCTAATGCCAGTTTCTGCTAGTGTAAGCAATGAAAATTATGCAACCTATGTTTCAACACTACTTCCCAACATTTTTAACATGTTAGGTCTTAATCTTAACAAAATGATCCCATCATACCATGCTGCATAACATTTGCCTACACCCCAATGTCTGTTGCTACCAATAATTCAGCACCGACAGCTATCTGGACTTAATAAAACGACTCGCTTTTTCACTTTTGGCCATAAAACTGTCATTATTCAGAAATGCCTGCAGGAATGTGTAATTCCAAGTGCAAAACGAATACTAAGAGTTATTTTTTTTTTTAAAGAAGATTTTTAAAAAGCAGCTTAATGATAGCCTTCTCACATCTACGATATCCTTTACTGCAGTCTGCTTACATTGTGGAGTTTTTTTGAACTCTCCAGTGTTTCTTCAGGCTCTCTGCCAGGTTCCTCAAGTCAAACAAGAGGGGAAAAGAGTTCAGCATGAACTATACGCATCCATTTTCTGCACTCGACTCGCTTTCTCCTGTTCAAGGTCAGGACGGGGGTGGAGGCATCCCTGCAATCACAGAGCGAGAGGCGGGTAACACCCCGGGCAGGTCTCTAGTCCATCATCGGGTTCAACCAGAACTGTAGGTGTGAATTTTAATTATTTATTTTTCTTATTGCACGTTTTCACCCTGTAATGGGCTGACAATAAGTCCAGAGCGGGCTGTGTTGTCACACACGAGTGATGAAGTTTAACTTTGATTAACCAGGAGCCTGAAGCAAGAACGGGACTTGGACACGACATATCCCATAACCATTTTTATTGTTAATAAACAATGATAAACAGAACTGTAAAAGTAGTAACCCAACCTCATAAACTGTAAACTTCATCCGTAAAATAGCAAGCCGCGCTTCTCCAGCATTTCTGCCAGGCACTATAAAATAAGTTGTTTGCGTTTACACACAATTATATAACTCAGCTAAGCAAGAAAAGCGCCTAAATGTGGACATTTCCATGAACACCAGAGACCACACACATACACATACTAGGTCAAGGCATCGGAGTGCAAAGCCCATGGTTTTTATTTCTTTTGGTAACCAACAGAAGAAAAGAAAAACTATCCGAAGCTGTCACAATTTGTCATGTGACGAATAAATCACATGGTGATTTTATGGTGTTGATATTATCTGGGATTTGGTAGTTGTTGACGTTTGGGAAAGAGTTGAGGATCCAGCTCCGGCCGAGGCAAGAGAAAGACAGGCCGGTTAGGAGATGTGATACATTTGGATACTTCAATTATTGCTTAAGGACACTGATCTCCAGCTATGACTGACAGGTGAGGGGAGTTGGGATAGATAAGATTAAGGAAAAGACCCAGCGATACCACTGGGCATTGAAGCAGGCTTCCTGGGAAAGTATCCCGGGCTTGGTCTGACTGGAAACAGGCATGACGATCCAAAGATTCCACCAGTGGAGGATCAAGGTAAGATCCATGGAGATATTTCTGTGGCTCAAGGTCAGTAAGCATTGATCCACAGAGAGCATAACATACGGAGAGCTTAACTACAGGATCCTAGTTTGACAATCAGGCAGGCCGTGAGAGTCCTGCTGATCCTTTTAAGCCATGGATTGATGAGATCATTGAGATCAGGTGAGGCTGCAGCACAAAACCAGAGGCCCCACATCTCAGGGGGAATCGGCAACAAAGAAGGGGAGGCTACATCCGTCACACGTATATAACAGCCCTCTGAGGATGAAAGATCCGGGGAAGATGACTGTTTAGACCAGAAAGTGTCCGTTCACAGCTACACACACACACACACACGCGCACACACACATAAACACACACACACACACACACACACACACACACACACACACACTTTAGAGTAACATTTAAAAGAAGACAGAAACTGGTTCAGCTAAACAATTTTAAAGACCGACCTAAAAGTTGAATAACTCGGAAGACAACTGATATGTTGTTTGCTCCTCAGACTCCATGAGTACTTTGTAGTCCAATTAAAGCTTATAAACTATAAGGGGTTTCAGCACTGGGCTGGATCCTCTTTTGCCTTCAGGCCTGCCTTCTTCACTTTGTGGAGTCACCATAGAGTTGGAAACAATTCTCTGAGAAATGTATGCAGTATCATATTATATCATCATCAAGTCGTTACAGATATGGGGGATGTAAATCCAGGGTGGGATGCTCCTGTTCTACCACATCCCAAAGATGTTCCATTTCATTAATATCTGGTGACTGTGGAGGCCTTTGGAGTACAGTGGACTCATTTTTTATGTTCAAAAAACAGTTTGAGATGATTTGAGATCTATGGATGTGACATTCAAGAATTTATCGCAATGTTTTATTCAATCTGTGGCTGGCCAAGTGCTCTACGTCTGTGTGACCTGCCCCCCCCCCCCCCCCCCCCCACACACACACACACACACACACACACTCAATGAGGAAGACTGCTATCATTGAAGATGTCTTCACCGATTTAAGGAAAAACAACCAAGACCGGGGCTGGACAAGGCTGTTAGGCTTAACAAAACTGGAGGGATAACTGGACAGTCAATGATACATAATCTGCAATATCATTCTTTCTATTGCCAGAAACTTTTTATTTCTGCAGTAGAAATCACCAGTTGTAATAAAACAAGGCCATAGACTGATGGAAGCCTTCCTTTGGACTCTTTCAAAGCATCAAAGCATCAAACCATCTGCGGCATCGATAAACAAATTCATTAAGACATCTTCAGGCCGTTGAGGAATTGTGCTCCTTCTGAAAACTGGACCTTTTAAAATGTAAACAAAACTTCTTTTGTTTTTGTAAACACATGTATATTTAAATATTTTCTAATAAAAAAAGAGAAAAAAGCTGTTGCCCGAGTTTCCTGTTCTTAGCAGTGCTCTAGTGTTGTAAGCCATTTGCTTCAAGGTCGTACATGTTGTAAATCTATAGGTTGTAACAAGTGGATAGTGAGGCTACAGTTGCCTCCCAATGGTCTCCCTCATTTCCCCCTGACCTCTAACAAGAATAAGCGAATTCTGTCGCTATAACTTCCAGTTACTTTATTATTTACTTTTTTATTTTAGGAACATTTTCTGCAAACTTGAGCGTAAAAGCCCCAGTGGTAGGTAGTTCAGCAGTTTCTTAAATATATAAACCAGGCAAACTTGGCACCATCAACTACTTGATGTTAAAAGTCACAATAAATCCTCTTTGTTCCCCTTTTCTGACACTCAATTTGAACTTCAGGAATTACTATGTGAATATCTGATTCAGTAATTGCGTCAAAAAGCAATTCATTGTACATATTGTTACATAATAAAAAATATAATAATAATAATAATAATAATAATAATAATAATAATAATAATAATAATAATAATAATAATAATAATAATAATAATAATAATTCAAACGGTGTACCTAATGTAGTGGCCAAAGAGTCTAATGTACCTGCAGATTTTTTTTATCACATTGCACTGTAAGTTTGTTGTTTAGTGTTTCTTTCGTCATTTCATCCATCATTTAATGAGCAAGTCTTTTCCCCATCGTTCAGTGAAATTAGTTGTAGGAAGACGAACCAAAAAAAGGATTCAATCGTCTAGAACCAGTGAATCAGCACCATCTGCTGGTCAGACACGTGTATTACTATTAACTTTGCAAAGAAATACATGACAATCGCTAAGTTGCAGTTTGACTATTTTTATTCATATAGAAAGAAAGTTGATTCACAATGAAATGGTCGCTTCAAGGCCTTGTTAAAACCTTTAACAGCCCATTAAAACTTGCGCTCAGCATGGTAGCTTCAAGCAGCGTAGTGCTTTTGGCGAGCAGGAATTTGCTTTCATACTTTTGCTATTCAGTTAGCCAGTTGCAAACTAATCTAATATTTTGCACGTTTGTGACCGGACAACTTGTAAAGCCCCGTTTGGTGTGAAAGTTACAGTTTGATCATTGCAGATCGAGCGAGGGTGGACACTGGACATAATGTGACTGACCGTGTCGATTCCAAGCTTTTCACAGTCAAGCCTGGCCTCATGGGTGTATGTTACAGTGTCACCCACAGAGAAGAGCAGAAACTATAGACACACACTCGTCGGCTGATGTATACACAGCATGCACATCAGCACATCCACAGATAGAGGCTTGGCAAGGCCAAGGCGTTGCAACTGCTTACTGCATTGTGAATCCCCCCCTGCCTCCTCCCTTTTCCACTCCTCTCCCTCATCCCACCACAGTCACTGCCCGGATCCCAGCTAACCGGGCCCCCGCTCTTTTCTCCGGGTTGTCATGGAGATGGCTAACAAAGCCATCACTTTTACCAATTTCCTCAGAGACAGGTGCTGGCACAATGACTGCTTCCTCGGTGGCTGAAAGGGAAAGGGGCAAGAGGGGTCCATGGGAACTCCAGGCGGACACTCTGAGGCCCGTCCAAGTGTCCTCCTCCCCGGGCCTGGCCGAGAAAAGAAGGCTAATTTGTTGTCCCTGTTTTCCCAGGGAGGGGAGAGGCAGGAGGGGGAAGAGGGGGGGTATCGCAGCTGGGGGTGGAGGGAGGGCAAGTGGGCAGGAGGAAAGTGAGACGGAGGGAGAGACAGAGCAAATGCAAAGACTTGTCCGCCAGTTTTCAAAACAGACCGCCTAATATTAGCCTTCTCACACTTCTCTCCGCCAGTGGGTGGAAAGGTCATTCTTTCCTCCCCTTGTTCCTGCGGCTCCTCTCGCTTCTCTCATTCTGCTGCCTGAACTCTCTGCGCCTGAAAACAATAAGCAGTCATCGCATCCTGACAGAGAGATGTTTCAATTTAG
Source organism: Fundulus heteroclitus (assembly GCF_011125445.2). Classification (NCBI taxonomy): domain Eukaryota; kingdom Metazoa; phylum Chordata; class Actinopteri; order Cyprinodontiformes; family Fundulidae; genus Fundulus; species Fundulus heteroclitus. The sequence goes on from NC_046366.1 coordinate 15,328,834, forward strand.
CTTTCAGCATGCATCCACTTCCTTCTTTTTGTAGTTGGCTCTTTGTGAGCGCGGGGTACGGGATTGAAATGTGATCGATAAGCTGAGCCGTGAAATGGATAGATTATTGTTTTTTTTTTTTTTTACATTAATGTCTTTTTTATACTTGTAAATGTTGGTTCTTTTCATGTATAAATATACATATTGCACATTTGTTACAATAAACCTACTCAGTCACACACTTTATTTCTTGAGTATGCAATTTTTAATAACTGTACCGTACTTTGTTAATGTTGTACATTTGCTCTTTGCTGTTGGTACCTCTGCATTACCACAGTGTGGGATGATATATGATATTTCTTCTGTTGTTTTCTATTTGACTTCTCCCTGGGACCAAACTCCTTCAGAAACAAGTAATTTGTGTTTAAGCTTGTTTATCTGTTTAAACAGAGGGATTTTCAAGCATCTGGAAGTTGTACCCAATGGTTCAAAATCCTCCTCCTGACATCTTGGTTATATACACATCTATACATATACATACTGTATCATACTGTATCTGTACTACACTTTGAAAGTCTTCTTTGAGAGATTCTAAAGTGTTTGGTATTCTGAGATGTTCCTAATTAGCTCTTAATCATATTGTCTAACTCAAATCTGATTTGAAGTCTGAACCCCAAACTAAAAGTAAAATATCTTGTGAAGATGCTGGCTAAAGCTAGTAAGAGTGGACCATTATCCACAGTGAAAGAAGTCTTGTACGGTAATGATCTGCAAGGACACTTTGCAAGAAAGTCTTCATTACTCCAAAATAATGATAATAGAGAAAAACTAAAACAAAACCTAAATCGAAGTTTGCCAAAGACCTTAATTTATGGAGACTTGTCCTGTGGTGGCCAGACAGCAGCGTAGCTGGCAGCACTGTTGCTTTGTCTTGAATAATCTGTATAATATGATTGAATTTGACTTTGTAAAGTGCCTGGAGATGACATGTTTCATGAATTGGCGCTATATAAATAAAATTGAATTGAATTGAATTGAAGGTTATGGGTTCAAAATCCTAGGCCTGGGGTCTTTATGCAGTTTGCATGTTCTCCTTGTGCATGTGTGGCTTCTCTCTGGTTACTGCAGCTTCCTCCCAGAGACCAAAAACATGACTGTTTAGTTCCAATTAAAGGAACAATATGTAATAATGACATTTTGTGAATAAAATCAGACCAACACATACATAATGTGTTCAACGGTGCATTGTTGCTGTCAAACTCCTATGAATTTTACTTATAAAAGATAGGCATATGAGGTTGTATTCTGTTCTATTTCTGGTCTGTTTCTCTTACTAGATGTCATGTCTGCAGGCTGCTGCTCGTTTGCCAAGATAAAATACCAAATGCTGCACTCTGTTCTGGGGACCCTGGGAACTCTCATATGATTTGCTGAGGAACCAGGAAGAAAACACAGGCTACAGTCTGAACCAAAGTAGTTCCTGACCGTACATCTAGGCTTAAAAGGAGAAAAACGTGACTAAGACATTGTTGATGGAGAGTACCAGTTATTTATAAGGAATGTTATATCCTTCCTAGGTGACAAATGAGAATGATTCAGCAGTAAATATCTTACTTATTGCTCCTTTAACGCATAAAAAAGGTGGTTGTTGATTAAAAAAAACACAATTATGTGATGCTTACAAGAAAACCAATCAACTTAACCCAACAAACAACTTTTTTATGTATTTGCTGGAAATCAAACGTTAACATAAGGTGGATAACTTAGACAACTTTATTTGCCATTTTGTATGCACAGAGTGCGTACATAAAAATTCCGTTGCATACAGCTTGTAAATTACAATAAATTACAGTATAAGGTGCAGCGGTGATTTAAAAGTAAACATAACTACCCTGGTTCCCTTTTTTGAGTATACGTGCATTGTTAGTTTTCCTATTTTCTGCAAAACCTGTTAGTTTTCTATGTTGTCTCTAAGTTGCCCTGTGATGAACTGATAACCTAACTGTCCAGGATGTAACCCCTCTGACGCCCAGTGACTGCTAGAGATAGCAACCCATGTGACCCAATACATGTATATATATATATATATATATATATATATATATATATATATATATATATATATATATATATATATATATGTGTGTGTGTGTGTGTGCATGTGTGTGTAGCACTGGTCGGGAGTATTTTCATTACGACAGAAAATCAGAGTACACAGAGAGTACAACACCAACAGGTGTTTCGTAACCAGTGGTGGGAAGTAACGAAGTACAAGTACTTCGTTACTGTACTTAAGTACAATTTCCGTGTATCTGTACTTTACTTAAGTAGCTTTAATAATGGATACTTTCTACTTTTACTCCACTACATTTAACAGTAAGTATCTGTACTTTCTACTTCACTACATTTCTATACAGCGTTTCGTTACTCGTTACATCCAAGACGCATTTCGGTTTTTTGATTTGTTCGTTAGTTTGAAAGTATCCAATGGCGAGAGCAGAATCAGTCCGCTGAACCAATCCAAAGCGGGAAATAACCATTAGGCCCTCCCTCAAGAAGAGCAGCACAGTACGCAGGACCTGCAGAATCATTAACTCCCAGAATGGAGTCCAAGGATGGTCATCCTCCAGAAGACCTGCCCCACCCATGGCCTTATTTAAAAGATTTCTTTGAAATAACTGGGTCAAAAAACGCTTCCTGGAGATTCCAATGCCGCCTTTGCCTTCCCCGAAAGCATGAAATTCTATCTTTCAAAAATTCACCATCAAATTTGAAAAAACATATTAAGGTAAGTTAAGTTGCTAAACGCTATCGATGTTAAATTAATTTGTGTTAGTGAAGTTTTATGTAATCTTAGCAAGCTTTTTGATGAACTCGACTGCAGTAAATAAATACGATTACTGTATATTGTTATAAGCTAGCATGAACTTGCAAGTAACAGTGATTACTGTGGTCGTGATCACGTCTCCCGCCATGAATGTTACATATAAGTTGACGCTAAACTCCTTCACGTCCTGGTTATTAAATAAATGTTAGCACCATTAAAATAATCTCCATGTAACAGTTACAGTTAAAACTAAATACGATAGGTACACTTAATGACATTATATAAGCCGTTAGGTATTATGCTTGGCAAGTACTTTTACTTTTAATACTTAAGTAGTTTTAAAAGCTTGTACTTTCTTACTTTTACTTAAGTAAAATAATAATGTGGTACTTTGACTTTTACTTGAGTAAATTTTTGTCTGTGTGTTTGTACTTTTACTTAAGTACATTGTATGAGTACTTTCTCCACCACTGTTCGTAACTATGTCTAGGAGAGAAACCCACATGACGACAGAAGTACTGTGCCCTTATCTATAGGGCGAACAAGATAATATATATAGCTAGTTACTGCAGCGGTTTGTCTAGGAAACAGACGAGATTAAACACAAAATCCATTGGTCAGACTCATCTGTTATGGAAAGCAAACGCAAAGAAAGCAAGGCTCATATCAATTCATATCAGTTATTGTAGTCAATGCATAAATGTAGAGTAGTAGGAGAATATAGCACAGTGAGGAACATGCTCAGTATGTCCTTCAGCAAGCCTAAGCCTATAGCAGTATACAATAAAGATACATTAGAATAGCCACTGTAATTTTGAAAATTAACATTTTAAGCCTAGTCTCAAAAAAAAAAATAGGGTGTCTGACTGGTGGTCCTACAGGAAAAAGGTCCCGAAAACTAAATAACCTGCCTCTCATTTGTAGGGTGGTATGTTTCCTTTTTAAATTCCTGATATCATAAACGTAAATAATAAAAAAATAATTTCTAGCTCAAGATCATAAAAAATAAGTATAATCATTCACATCCTCATTGAATTTCTTATTTGCTACAGAATGTGGCAGCCAAAAACAGAAAGGCATCCGTGTGTGTAAGGTTTAATTAAAAGAAAAAAGAAAAAGAAAAAAAATGTCTTAAATGAAATTCTAATTCTGTCCAGCAGGTGTCAGTGTCAGACTGACACATTTAAAGCCAAGGTAGTGAGGTGCAATGCACTGTTTCAGCTAGATCCCAGCTCAAGTCACATGCAATGTCCCTGTAAACTGGATTCAAGCTGAACTGCTTTTATCATTTAACTGTGGATTTACCACTGATCGGGCTCATGATGAAAACACGAGCTGTGTGTGTCACCTAATCCTCACGCCAACGGTGACTTTGCATGAGATGAAGATGACACATTATACACAGCCTGAAAACAGAGAAACCTGTCCTATAATGCTTTAGCTTTTTTGCTTTTAGTTTTGCTCGTTCCGGTTAGTGTTTGTCCCTTTTAATTGAATGCATGCTAATTTGAATGCTGATGCAATTGCCCTGCTTTAACCCAACCTTTCCAATTTTCCTGACTCATTCCTGTTAAAACTGATTGATTGCTTTTACGACACACACACACACACACGGATGCGAAGAAACAAGACTTGAGGAGTGAGGACAGTAATATTTTTAGGATTGGAAAAACACAACCTTTCCAGCTGATTTATATCATGTATTATTGTCCCTAAAACGGTCACCGTGCCAGTCTCTCCAGTGCTCCGTAACAATGAAGGACCAAACAGCGACTGCTGAGATCATCCAATAAATGACGATGTTGGTAAGCTGGATTCAGCTGGAAACAGCCATGGATGAAACACGTATGCAATCACAACACCTCCCTCTCCTGATGTCACAAGTGACTGTTCTCCTCATCCCGTTTAATGACCGTGGTCGTGCAACTGGCCTGCATGCACAGCTTGTTTTTATGCTTTACCACAGTCATTTATTTAATATTCAACTGTTTAGCTTTTCCAGTAGTTCACATGGCAAACCAAAGTGCATACAGACACATCTTCCACATAACACCACCTCTAATTTTGTGATGATCTTGAAGATGAAAAAAATGTAATTGAAATATTTTCAGATGTTTGAAACCCTCATCTTGAAAGTCACACGACTTTCTAAAAACACAACAGAAAGAACCTGCAGAGCAATGAAACATAACTATGCACACTGATATAATGTTGTTGGCTATGAGAAAGGATTATTGTTTTTTTTATAATCTCTTCTCATGCTGTTGTTTTGTCATTTCTGTAAAAGCCTCTCTTTCCTCTTTTAGATGACTCTGCAGAGCACTTAGACGATGCAAACAGTGCAAAGTGCTAAAATAGCAGCATTCACTCAGCCACCTGCTCTAAAGATGGTCTGGTTGTTGCTTTTAAGCATTAACATGGGGTCCAAAATACAGCCACTGCTAGTCTATGCAAAATGCACGAATCACCTGTGTCAGAAAAATGTGTTTATCATCGGCTGTTACAAACGGCAACAGAGCGCTGTATTTAAACTGGTCAGTGTGTAGCTTGCAAGTGCCCAGATGCATTAGGGGCGACAGATTAATCTGCAGACTCACTGCACTGTGATGCAATGATGCAGCTAAGCTACTGTTGCCTTTGTGTATTGGACTCATCTTTTCTTGTCTACTTTTAATCTATTCATGTCCTGCATTAATGTCCCACTTTTAGTTATGCATTATTCCGGCATTTTACGCTGCAAGCATCCAAGCAGAGACAAGCTGCAGTGTAATACAGATTCAACTAGAGACAAAGTATAAGCAACAGAGAGGCCAACATCTGTTTGCTATACAATATGCATATATATATATATATATATATATATATATATATATATATATATATATATATATATATATATATATATGTATATATATAGAGAGAGAGAGAGAGAGAGAGATTTAGATAGATTTAGATATAGATATAGATATAGAATAGATATAGATAGATACCTTTAAATAGAAAGACATTTAATTTGGAAGGTTTAATAGGTTTTGGTGTTCAGTTTATCTCCCTTTTTAGGGTTAACTATAACACATGTAGTAAACATCTGTACATAAATGAAAAGTAGTAGAATTTTGTAAGAAAAGTAGGGGGAATTTGTTGAGATGTTAATTTAGATTTGCAAAAGAAATGGGGAAATGAGCCAAGAAAGTGACAAATGGTGATAAGAACTTTAACACTGCTGATTGTAGACATATAAACCAATGGAAATCTCTGTTAATCTCTGTTGAGATGCTGCTGCAGCAGCAGCTGCTGCTGCTACAGTGACAGGTTCAACAGGAAACAGGAAGTGACTAGCAAGTACTCTGGAAATTTCTGAGAATTCTACAACTCTACAGTTCACACTTTAATGTGTCGCGCTCAAGTGAGGCGGCTGTCTGGAAATACAGTTCTCACAAGGAACCCCTGCTTGCTATATTTCACCTTCCTCTGAGAATTACACCTCACAGATTAGTCATGCTGTTCTGTACGTCTGAAGCATGTTTGACCCCAGCAACCTTAAAAGTCTCTGCACGCAACAACACATTTTGTATAAATTAGAGTATTCTTTCCGATTAGTTTCGTTTATCAGATCAAAAGAATAACAACATTTAAGGAGGTTTAAACATGCGTCCACCTTTATGTTTTAGAAAATGCTTTTTTATTGCTCTGATATAATATTGTAATCTTAAAACAATGTGTGTTCATTAGCTGTAATTGGAAAATCATCATTATTAACAGGAATAAAGGCATGAACACACCTGCCTGTGTGTAATTAATATACGTTTCAATTCGTGAATTGAATTCCTGATATATATGAACTTTTCAATAACATTTTAATTTATTGAAAATGGCTGTACTCTCGCTTGTAAAAGGCAAATGGCCTGCACTTGCATGCTTTATCAAGGCCCACATATTCCCAAGCCGACGGGGTAGACTGACAGAAGCAGGACCGCCATACAATCAGCAACACAAGCCCCTCGGACTACCGGCAACAGAAAAAGGACAAGACTGAGATGGATGGAGGGGCTTCGAACCAGCAACCCGTCGGTTACGGGACAAGCTCCTGCGCCACTGTCGCCCTTAGCAAAACAACATGCTCTGAAAAGGTATTTGTTCTCTTCCATATTCTTTTGTTTTTGCTCTTCTTCACACAGCTGCATCGAGCAAATTTTGACATCAGACAAATGCAATCTGATTTAATGCAAAAAGAAATTTTCAGATGAGTATTACATTTATTATTGCTGAAATATTATTGATGAATATTGCAGATGTCTGCCCCCTCTGGTGATAAGTTGAAGTGATGCCAGTGTTGTGCACATGCACAGGAGGAGAGGCGCAATGTCGATGGCGATGTTTAGAGGCGTAATGTCTTCTGAGGTAGGAAAGCTATAAATAGTGAGGTTAGTGCATTCAAACTAAAGCTGCAAGCAATCAAGCATTTCCCATAACTGTCTTTAAGTCTACACTACTGCTGTGGGGTAATACTGCCCCACATATCTTTGCAGCATTATTTTCATTCAGTCACAAAATAAGATTTTCAAGCTATTTGAGTTCACGCCGAAGCCTCTGTATTAGATTTAGATATGGACTTTCACTAAGCCATTCTGAGACCTTTGTTTTTTTGTTTTTTTGCGTTTGCTCATTTGATTTGATGCATTGTTCTGCTTCATAACCCAGGTGCGCTGGGGTTTATCCTTCAGGATCCTCTGCTAGAGAGCAGAATTCATGGTTCCATTAATGACAGCAAGGTGTCCAGATCCTAAGGGAGCATATCAGACCCAGGCCATCACACTACTACCACCGCCATGTTTGAATGTAGATACACTGTTCTCTTTCCGAAATGTTGTGTAAGTTTAAACCAGTTGTCACCTACCAAAAAGTTCCCCTTTTGTCTCATCAGTTCACAGAATATTTCCCCAAAATTCTTATGGAAGATTTTTTAGGAGAAAATGTCTTGTTTTTGCTTGGCAATGTTTTTATTTTTATTTTTTGTCTTGGAACTCTCCAATGGATGACATTTTGCCCAGTTGTCGAATAATGACCTTAACTAAGGCAGCTAAGGCCTACAGTTGATGTTGTTCTGGGTTATTTTGGGACCTGATAAGTCACCAGTAGTCTCAAGCAATTATCATAGGCCAGTCATTACCAGGAACATTAAGTGGATCTTTGATATTTTTGCCTACTTCAGAATGTCAGACAAGTTATGTTTAGATGCTTGCTTTATTCTACAGATCTTAGCAGTCACGTAGGGCATGTTTGGTTTGGACAGCTTTTTTCCCTCCAGTGAATGAAATAAGTTTTAGTCTGTAATCAGGATATCTGTGTTATGCAACCAGAACTTGAGACCTGATATTCAAACTGAACCGGAGTGCATTTTATATCACAGATTTATTTGCGACAATGAACTGGTGGAAGGTATGAAACCACTGGACACATGGACTGGAACCACTGAAAACAAAAAGCAGGACAGGTTCCTGGCTGCAGCAGAGTCAGAGACTGGGAATCGACTCAAAAATAAAGCTACTAACCGTCTCAGAATCCGGACAGGGTTCTCTTGGTTCTGTGATGCGGTTCCCTATTCACACGGGGAAGTCAGCAGGAAGCATTGCAGCTTTTGATGATGTCCCAGGAGGCAGAAGCTTGGCTTAGAGTAGTGCTTGATTGGTGACCTGGGGACAGGCTTGGATCACAGAGGCAGAATCCAGGGAATGGGCAGGGTTCTTTGGTAGAGACACATAGTTGAGGTCCAGAAATCAGAAGTAGAAGTCGAACAAGGGCAAGGTAGGGACTTCCAAAGAACATGGTCGATGTCAAGACATGGCAATCAGGCATGGGGAAAATGCTGGACTTCGACTGCCAAAGGCCAAAGTTGCGGTCTGCAGCGACCTTGTAAAGTGAAGGTAACAGGTGTGTGAGATGAGCTGGTTGAAGCGCTGTGGACTGGCCAGCCTACAGGTTCGGTACAGGCCCGTATTAAGACAATGTGGTGCCTCTGGGCACTACACCTCAAAGCCCCCCCCCTCCCCCTTACCCGTGCTGTCCTCCAGTCAAAAACATCAGACATAATCAAGGAGATTTCTGTAATGTAATTTACTATTTACTAACTTACACAACTACATGTAGGCATATGAGCAGTGAGCAATATTCAAATATCTCATTTTAAAATGTTGAAGTCAAAAAAAATCTTGATTTATTTATCATTTATTATTATTGTAACATCAGTGTTCACAAAACGAATAATGCATGGTCTTTCAACAATTTCAAGTAAAATATATAACAATTTATGAAAAATATATTTTTAAAGCATGTGTCATGTGGTGCCTCCCCATGGTTGGTTCCCCTGGGCACTGGCCCACTGGCCCTTATGGATAATCCGGCCCTGGTTCGGTAAATAATCCTGATGACAGCAGACAGAGGCTGTGTTGGACAGAGGATGTATCCTTCTTTTGTCATAGTTTGAGTTTCTGCCTTAGTTTTGTCAGGATTCTCTGTGCTGCTCTACTCTAACTCTATTCCACAGGTGTGTCTGGTTGGCTGAGGAGGCGTGGCCCACACCTGCAGCTCGTTGCAGGCGGCTTCCTCTGGCTTCTTAAGCAGAGCGCTGACAGATGGAAGACGCCAGAGCCTTAACCAGTCGTGGTACGACGTGGCCTCTGTCCCTACGCTCGGACACCAGCTTGTGAGTTTTTTGCTCTTCGTTTTTTGACTAATTTTTGGATCTCTGTTTGCCTCAGATTTTTGTGCTTGGATGCACTCACCCGTCTTGACGTCTCGTTCCGAAGAAACAGACCAGCAGAACCGCCTGCTCAGATTTTGCTCTGGCGCTCCCCTCTTACTTCCTGGATGTTACCCAGCGAGGCCTGAGTTCCCCTCTCCCGGTTCCTGCTGGTTCTGCATTCACTCTGGTCAATCCATCTGTCAACCGTTGCCGACGAGGTTCGCTCAGGATCCCTCGCCAGTTACATCAGCCGTCCTCAGCCACCAGCCGCCTACCTCCAGCTGAGTAGAATCATAGAGTATTCCCGACGCTACTTCTTCCCGGTTAGGTCCGCCCGGCTAAATGGTAAGCAGCGCACTTCTAGCAATTCCCCTGGTTCAACTTTCAGAGTTTCTGACTTCCTCTCTCTTACAGACTCGCCAGCCTTGACGTTCTGATCCAGCCGACTCACCCGTAGTCCCGTCCTTAGATCTGCCTGTTTCTTATAATAAACATCTTAAAACTGTGTTTTGCCTCCCGATCGTATCTGCATGTGGACTCGTCACCTGAAAACCATGACAGAAGAAGGCTCTGGCCACCAAAGTCCAGCGGATACGTTCGGGCGGCAGTTAGCCGCACAGCAAGAACAGATGCAGTCGCTAGGTTTAGCCGTAAATTCAACACAGGAGCAGCTTCATAGATTAGCCGCTCAGTTTAGCCAGCTCATGGACACAGTTACTTCCGCGATGACGTCGCCTGTCACTCAAAACACTAGCACCCCCGCCTCCCGTCGCTCCGAGCGCTGAGAATCAGCTTTGGGCTCCGCCACTTGAGAGCGCGTCACCTAGTCCGGAGAAGTTCTCTGGTGACCATGGGAGTTGCGGAGGTTTCCTTTTCCAGTGTAAACTGGTGTTTAACCGATCCCCCCAGACTTTCGCCTCAGATGAGGTTAAGATATCTTATGTACTACGACTCCTAACAGGTAAAGCACTTAGTTGGGCTGAGGCTCGATTCCCTGATTGTCAGTCATTCGGGGTTACTTTTCAGGAATTCGTTACCGAGTTTAAGACTATTTTTTCGCCCGAGTTAGATTCGGCTCATCAGTCTCGTCATCTCCTTACGTTAAAACAGCGCGGTCGACGCGTATCTGACTTCTCAGTGGAGTTTCGTACGGTTGCCGCAGCGGCGGATTGGCAACCCAGACCGTTAAAGGCAGTATTTTTTCAGGCTCTTGATGAGTCCCTTAAGGATGAATTAGCCCGGGTGGAGGAACCCGGGGATTTTGAGGATTTTGTGGCGCTAGCCATCCGGTTGGATACCCGGCTACGTAGTCGGAGCCGAGTTAGACCGACCCAAGTCATGCGATCATCCACCCCTTCCACGCTCACCCATAGGGAACCGCGGTCCGCTCCATCACCTCCTGAACCCATGCAGTTGGGCCAGGTTGGTTTAACCAATAAGGAGCGTCAACAGCGTTTCGCGGGCAACTTATGTCTATACTGTGGGGGGGAAGGTCATTTCCTTAAGGATTGTCCGGTTCGGCCAAAAGATCCAGTCCACCGTTCGTAACGGGGAGAACGGTGGACGTTAATAGTTCTAGCCCCCGAGTAGTAACTAAGGCGCCATCTCTTTCTCGCTTACATTTACCCGTGACGTTAATGTTCGATCAGGATACTTTCGATGTCTCGGCTCTAGTTGATTCCGGTTCGGACTTCAACCTAATTGACCAAGCCGTAGTGGATCAGCTTCGGGTGCCGGTCGAACCTTTACCCGAGCCTCTCCGGGTGTCGTCCTTGGATGGGCAGAGTTTAACCTTAATCACCCATCGCACTCGACCTCTAGTAGTGATAGTTTCGGGTAACCACCGGGAACAACTTTCGTTTTTTGTGTTCCCTGTAAAGCGTTCACCCGTTGTTTTGGGTTTAGCCTGGTTAAGTGTCCATAGCCCGCAGTTTAACTGGGCCGAGTCTCGATTAGAATCTTGGTCTCCAGCTTGTCATTCTCGTTGCTTACAGTCCGCTCGCCCTGTATCTGATACCCCTTCCCCTGAGACAGAGTCTGGGGACGTTCTTGACCTATCGCTAGTTCCGGAGGAATACCACGATCTTCAAAGAGTATTCAGTAAGACTCAGGCTTGTTCACTTCCCCCACATCGCCCTTACGATTGCGCTATTGACCTTTTGCCTGGGGCTCCACTACCGGTGAGTCGGCTCTACAACATCTCCAGGTCAGAACGTCAAGCGCTCGAGAAGTATATAGGGGAGTCTCTAGCTACGGGGTTAATCCGTCCTTCATCCTCCCCATTGGGTGCGGGGTTTTTTTTTTTGTTGGTAAGAAGGATGGAACCCTTCGACCCTGTATCGATTATCGAGGGCTTAACCAAATAACCGTTAAGAACAAGTACCCGCTCCCTCTATTATCCTCAGCCCTCGAACCGGTCCAGAATGCTAAAATCTTCACTAAACTTGATCTGCGCAACGCTTATCATTTGGTTCGGGTGAGACAGGGGGATGAGTGGAAGACGGCCTTTAAGACCCCGCTAGGTCACTTTGAATACTTAGTCATGCCTTTTGGTTTGTGCAATGCCCCAGCAGTTTTTCAAGCATTAGTGAACGATGTCCTTCGGGATTTTCTGAATGTTTTTGTTTTCGTTTATCTTGACGATATCCTGATTTACTCTCGTGACCTAGAACAACATAAACAACACGTCCGTCTTGTTCTCCAGCGATTATTAGAGAATCGCTTATTTGTTAAGGCCGAGAAGTGTGATTTTCACCAGTCTTCTGTTTCCTTTCTTGGCCTGATTTTAGAGGGTGGACAGGTGAAGTCTGATCCAGAGAAGATAAGGGCAGTGGTGGAATGGCCTGTTCCTGAGTCGCGCAAACAGCTCCAACGCTTTCTTGGTTTCGCTAACTTCTATCGGCGCTTTATCAGGAACTATAGTCAGGTAGCATCTCCTTTACATGCTCTCACTTCCCCCAAAATACCTTATGTCTGGAGTCCAGAGGCCGAGGAGGCTTTCAGTAAACTTAAGGCCCGTTTTTCCCAGGCTCCCATACTAGTTCACCCCGACCCAGCTAAACAGTTTATCCTAGAGATTGATGCCTCTAATACCGGGGTGGGAGCGGTTTTGTCCCAACAGTCGGAGGTAGACTGTAAGTTGCATCCTTGTGCGTTCTTCTCCCGTCGTTTATCACCAGCTGAGCAGAACTATGATGTAGGTGATCGTGAGCTACTAGCTATTAAACTAGCGTTGGAGGAGTGGCGGCACTGGTTAGAGGGATCCGAGCAGCCCATCATAATATGGACAGATCACAAGAACCTCTCCTATCTGCAGTCAGCCCGTCGACTCAACTCTAGACAGGCCCGTTGGTCTTTGTTTTTCTCTCGATTCAACCTCACCATCACCTACAGACCCGGCTCCAGAAATGTCAAGCCTGATGCACTGTCCCGTCTGTTTATATCTTCTGAACAAGAGAGGGAGCCGGAACCGATTCTTCCTCCCACCTGCACGGTTGGAGCACTGCATTGGGATCTGGAGGACAGAATCAGACAGGCCCAACTCTTAGACCCGGACCCAGGTACAGGGCCACCTGGGCTTAAGTACGTTCCCCAGTCTGTTCGTCCTGAGGTTCTACGTTGGAGTCATGACACGAAGTTTTCCGCCCATCCGGGCATTTTTAGAACCCAGTCCCAGGTCTCCCGGCGATTCTGGTGGCCTTCATGGACGAAGGATGTTCGAGAATATGTTCTCGCCTGCCCCGTTTGCGCCCAGAATAAGTCTTCTACACAGCCACCTTCCGGTTTGTTAAATCCTCTTCCCATCCCCAGACGTCCATGGTCCCACATAGCGATTGATTTCGTTACCGGTCTCCCATTGTCCCAAGGTATGTCAACTATTCTGACGGTAGTTGATCGGTTTTCTAAGTCCTGTCATCTTATTCCCATCCGCAAATTACCCAACGCACTCCAGACAGCTCAGCTTCTTATCAGACATGTGTTCAGACTCCACGGCATCCCTGTTGATATCCTCTCTGACCGGGGTCCTCAGTTTATCTCCCAGGTCTGGCGGCACTTTTGCTCTGCTCTGGGTGCCCGTTATACACTCACCTCTGGATATCATCCTCAGACTAATGGCCAAACTGAACGCATGAACCAGCAACTAGAAACCACTCTCCGCTGCCTTACGTCATCTTCACCCTCCGACTGGAACAAGTTTTTGCCCTGGGTGGAGTATGCCCTTAATTCACACATCACCTCTGCTACTGGACGTTCACCTTTTGAGGTTGCTTTGGGATATCAGCCTCCACTTCTACCCACAGAGGAACTCAGGATTCCCTTTACATCCGTAAACGACTACATTGCTCGCTGCCAGGACATCTGGAGATCAACCATCACTGCCCTCACTCGCACCGCAGAGCGGAGCAAGAGGTTTGCCGACCAGCACCGCCGACCAGCTCCTCAGTATCGCCCCGGTCAGAAGGTTTGGTTATCTTCCAGAGACGTTTTGTCCAATCCATCCGCTAAAAAGCTTGCTCCCCGGTTCACTGGTCCCTATGAGATAGAGACAGTGATTAACCCGAGCACTGTCCGTTTACGTTTGCCCCCTCACTCCCGAGTACACCCTACTTTTCATGTGTCCCAGATTAAGCCCGTTTTGGACAGCAACTTGTGCCCTCCTTCCGGACCCCCTCCACCCTCCCAGGACAGTCAGAACCCTCGGGTTCTCAGGGTTGTGGATGCCCGTCGGCGAGGTAGGGGTCACCAATACCTCGTCGACTGGGAGGGTCGTAGCTCTGAGGAGCGCTCGTGGGTTTCTGCAGCTACTATTTTGGATAAGGACTTGATTTCAGATTTTTGGGCTACTCAGCCCAGCACCTCTTCGTCTGGGCCGCCAGGAGGCGGCCGTTGAGGGGGGGGTAGTGTCAGGATTCTCTGTGCTGCTCTACTCTAACTCTATTCCACAGGTGTGTCTGGTTGGCTGAGGAGGCGTGGCCCACACCTGCAGCTCGTTGCAGGCGGCTTCCTCTGGCTTCTTAAGCAGAGCGCTGACAGATGGAAGACGCCAGAGCCTTAACCAGTCGTGGTACGACGTGGCCTCTGTCCCTACGCTCGGACACCAGCTTGTGAGTTTTTTGCTCTTCGTTTTTTGACTAATTTTTGGATCTCTGTTTGCCTCAGATTTTTGTGCTTGGATGCACTCACCCGTCTTGACGTCTCGTTCCGAAGAAACAGACCAGCAGAACCGCCTGCTCAGATTTTGCTCTGGCGCTCCCCTCTTACTTCCTGGATGTTACCCAGCGAGGCCTGAGTTCCCCTCTCCCGGTTCCTGCTGGTTCTGCATTCACTCTGGTCAATCCATCTGTCAACCGTTGCCGACGAGGTTCGCTCAGGATCCCTCGCCAGTTACATCAGCCGTCCTCAGCCACCAGCCGCCTACCTCCAGCTGAGTAGAATCATAGAGTATTCCCGACGCTACTTCTTCCCGGTTAGGTCCGCCCGGCTAAATGGTAAGCAGCGCACTTCTAGCAATTCCCCTGGTTCAACTTTCAGAGTTTCTGACTTCCTCTCTCTTACAGACTCGCCAGCCTTGACGTTCTGATCCAGCCGACTCACCCGTAGTCCCGTCCTTAGATCTGCCTGTTTCTTATAATAAACATCTTAAAACTGTGTTTTGCCTCCCGATCGTATCTGCATGTGGACTCGTCACCTGAAAACCATGACAAGTTTTAATTTCTGTTTTTAGGTTATTGTTTTCTATTTTAGCTTGTGTCCTGTTTCAGTCTTGGTTTGAGTTCCATCCTAGGTTGGGTCTTGTAATTTATTTTGTGTTTCAGATTGGTTCTTGAACTGTTTTAGTTTAACCTGTTTTCACATGGTAGTTATTCAGTCAGTTCAGTTCCACCTCCAGCCACTTCCCTGATCAGCTCCACTTAGTCTGGTAATTAGTTTGATTCCTTTCACCTGCTCACTCCCCTACTTATGCCTGCCTCTGTTCCTTGCACTCTGCCCGATCATTGTGTTTGTGTTTCCTGCCTGGGGTAAGTCTGATCCTGTCTGCCTGTACCCAACCTGTTTCTGTTAGTTTTTACCTGGATTATTCGACCTGTTCTGCTCTTTTTGTTAATAGACCAGCCTGACTTCTGACCAGTTTATTTTAGGTTGTTGGCTGAGGACTGTTTAAGTTTTTTGGACATTGCCTCTTTGCTTTTTGGCTTGGTGTCCTCTTTTGGTTTTTTGCTTTGTTAATAAATCACCTTTTTATTACAACCTTTTGCTTGTCTGGCTGAATTCAGGGTCCTCTGTTTCTGATTCTTGACAGAATGATCGGGCCATAATCAGACCCTTCGCCAGACAAGCACTTTTTTTTTTATATTTTTTGCTGGGGATATTTTTGTTTTTTCCCCCTTTAATTTTTGGACATGAGCCTGCCACAAGCCCGGAGTTTACTCTCCAGCAGATCCATGATGCTGGGAGCGTCACTGGAAGGTTCCAGGCTTGCTATCTGTCCTCCCGGTGTCGGTCCCAGACGGCACCTCGTTAGCAGCAGCACTTCCCTACAGCAGTCCCGCCGTCGAAAACACAGAGCGGCCGGTCTGGCTGTCACCTCGGGCACTGCTTCTGTCTCCTCTGCTCCTGCTGCCGCTTTCTGCCCGCCTTCCTGCCCGGAAGACCGGAGCTCTCTTTTTTCTGGAGCTGAGTCGCCTACAGCTCCTCCTTGTGTCACTCCAGATGCAGACTATAGGTCACTGGAGGACAAGATAAGGACTTTTGCTCCCATCATTAAGCAACTGAGGGAGACTTTAATTTACCATTATTCACCTGAATTAGAGGCTAAATTAAAGGAGCTAGAGGAGAATTACAGGTTAGCCCTCCAGGCATTCTACCATCACCCCTCATCACCCGCTGCTCCTAAAGCCACAATCAATAACTCTGTCCCTGTTTCTGGGAGACCAGCTGGGGCCTCAGTTTCTGTTCCTGGTTTTGTGGGTTGGGTTGCAGTAACTGACTCTGTCTCGGGGAGTCCGGCCGACGCCTCGGCTCCTGCACCTGCTGCCGAGGGGGGTCCGGCCGACGCCTCGGCTCCTGCACCTGCTGCCGAGGGGGGTCCGGCCGACGCCTCGGCTCCTGCACCTGCTGCCGAGGGGGGTCCGGCCGACGCCTCGGCTCCTGCACCTGCAGCTGTCTCCGAGGGTCCGGTCTCTGCCTCGGCCTCTGCCTCGGCCTCTGCCTCGGCCCCTGCACCTGCTGCCGAGGGGGGCCCGGCCTCTGGCTCGGTCCCTGCACCCGCTGCTGAGGAGGGTGCGGCGCACGCCAGCCCGGCGTCCAACGAGGGTGCGGCGCACGCCAGCCCGGCGTCCAACGAGGGTGCGGCGCACGCCAGCCCGGCGTCCAACGAGGGTGCGGCGCACGCCAGCCCGGCGTCCAACGAGGGTGCGGCGCACGCCAGCCCGGCGTCCAACGAGGGTGCGGCGCACACCACGGCCCAAACCTGCTTGGGTCCTGCCGCTGCTCTGCTAGTCACTCAGAGCCCTCCCACTTTACTGGCATCAGAGGGTCCTGCCACGTCAGCCACCGAGGTCTTTATTGAGGGTGGTTTCCCCTGGTCTTCTGTCGCCGGAGGCCTGACTGGCGTTGCTGCTCCGGCTGCCGAGGGTCCAGCACTGGCCCCCACACCTCAGTCCTGCGAGGAGGCGGTCCTGGGGAACCCGCCTCCAGCCGGCGTTCCTCAGTCCTGCGAGGGGGCGGTCCAGGGGGACCCGCCTCCAGCCGGCGTTCCTCAGTCCTGCGAGGGGGCGGTCCAGGGGGACCCGCCTCCAGCCGGCGTTCCTCAGTCCTGCGAGGGGGCGGTCCAGGGGGACCCGCCTCCAGCCGGCGCTCCTCAGTCCTGCGAGGGGGCGGTCCAGGTGGACCCGCCTCCAGCCGGCGTTCCTCAGTCCTGCGAGGAGGCGGTCCAGGGGGACCCGCCTCCAGTCCTGCTCCGTCGCCGGCCGCCTCCAGTCCTGCTCCGTCGCCGGCCGCCTCCAGTCCTGCTCCGTCGCCGGCCGCCTCCAGTCCTGCTCCGTCGCCGGCCGCCGAAAGACCTGCTCCGTCGCCGGCCGCCGAAAGACCTGCTCCGTCGCCGGCCGCCGAAAGACCTGCTCCGTCGCCGGCCGCCGAAAGACCTGCTCCGTCGCCGGCCGCCGAAAGACCTGCTCCGTCGCCGGCCGCCGAAAGACCTGCTCCGTCGCCGGCCGCCGAAAGACCTGCTCCGTCGCCGGCCGCCGAAAGACCTGCTCCGTCGCCGGCCGCCGAAAGACCTGCTCCGTCGCCGGCCGCCGAAAGACCTGCTCCGTCGCCGGCCGCCGAAAGACCTGCTCCGTCGCCGGCCGCCGAAAGACCTGCTCCGTCGCCGGCCGCCGAAAGACCTGCTCCGTCGCCGGCCGCCGAAAGACCTGCTCCGTCGCCGGCCGCCGAAAGACCTGCTCCGTCGCCGGCCGCCGAAAGACCTGCTCCGTCGCCGGCCGCCGAAAGACCTGCTCCGTCGCCTGCACCTTTTGACGCATAATCTTCCTTAGGGACCCTGCCACGCTGGGGCCGTCCTCCAGGACGCCCTCCGGACATCCTGACTGTTTGGAGTCTGTTCGTCGGGACATCCCATGGACTGGGGCTGCTTTTTGAGGCTTGTTTTCTGTTTGGACTTTTTGTTAGGTCTCTGGCCCTCCGTCCAGTACCCCCTTCCACCCACCCGGTCTGGGTGGTTTTATTTTTGTATCAGATTTTCTAGGGGCGTCTGGAATCCGCCCTTGAGGGAGGGGTTCTGTCATAGTTTGAGTTTCTGCCTTAGTTTTAATTTCTGTTTTTAGGTTATTGTTTTCTATTTTAGCTTGTGTCCTGTTTCAGTCTTGGTTTGAGTTCCATCCTAGGTTGGGTCTTGTAATTTATTTTGTGTTTCAGATTGGTTCTTGAACTGTTTTAGTTTAACCTGTTTTCACATGGTAGTTATTCAGTCAGTTCAGTTCCACCTCCAGCCACTTCCCTGATCAGCTCCACTTAGTCTGGTAATTAGTTTGATTCCTTTCACCTGCTCACTCCCCTACTTATGCCTGCCTCTGTTCCTTGCACTCTGCCCGATCATTGTGTTTGTGTTTCCTGCCTGGGGTAAGTCTGATCCTGTCTGCCTGTACCCAACCTGTTTCTGTTAGTTTTTACCTGGATTATTTGACCTGTTCTGCTCTTTTTGTTAATAGACCAGCCTGACTTCTGACCAGTTTATTTTAGGTTGTTGGCTGAGGACTGTTTAAGTTTTTTGGACATTGCCTCTTTGCTTTTTGGCTTGGTGTCCTCTTTTGGTTTTTTGCTTTGTTAATAAATCACCTTTTTATTACAACCTTTTGCTTGTCTGGCTGAATTCAGGGTCCTCTGTTTCTGATTCTTGACATCTTTAGATCAATTTTCCTGCCTTTCTAACGCTGAAGTTTGAATCAGCCTCTATTAATAAATGTTTTCTTTTGATATTCACTGAATATGTTCTCAGAGTAAAAACAACAACAAAGCAAAGCTTTTTTTTATATATATTTGGACAAACTGAGATAAAATAGATCTCAGTAGAAAAGTAAAAAGAGGGTAAAGCCCTCTCATGTGTTACATGCCCTACATCCACCTCACGGTGACTCATTTTCCTCTACAGGGTGATTATATAATACTGCACCCAGCAGTTTTGTCAAATGCTTTTAGACAATTGTTTTAGGGACCTTTTTGAAATGATCTGAGCCAAATTTGGTCTGGCGACGTGCCAGCTTATGTCAGAAAATATTACTTCTGTAATAAACCTGATGTTGCCGTTGTCTCCGCTTGTTTACTTGAATTTTCATGGCAGTAGAATGCCTTTGCTCAAAAATAAGCCTAACGAGTAAGAGGGCTGGCAATGAATAATGCTGAGATCTGTCTGATTTCAAATACTCCAACATAACAAAAATGATAATAATAACAATGTGAACAATCTGTGTTTTCTGAATATGACCTTTGTCGCTGGTCCGGTTCAGCCCAGAATAGCTGCTCCTGAAGAGGAAAATACCCACGTTAAATTTCTTAAGTCACTGAGCTACACACAAAAGGTCAGTGCTACAGTTTCTTTGCACTTCTCCTACTACAACAGGGGAAGCCTGGTCATTTGGAGAGCCATATATTTTATGTCTGTGCTGAAGGTGGGAACATTACAAAACAATGACTGAAAGGTGTGATCCGTCCCTTTCTGACTTCATGTGAAAACATCAACATAACACAAACTAATACAATAATGTTTAAAATAGTCTACATAGAGGAGAGCACACTTGCTCTTATAAATATTACTCAGAATCAGCTTTTTTGCCAGGTATGTGTACACATGTGAGGAATTTGACTCTGGATTTTCAACAATGTTTACCCTGAGCTTACTTATACAGTAATACAATAACCCGATGATGCAGTAATAAAAATCACAGTCTACATATTATGAAACTATAAATGGCTTTAATGTGCTTTTATGGATTTATCAGTTTTGACAAAGCTAATCGAGATGAAATAACATCTGAAGATGTCTCTCCATTAGCCGTGTTCTGAAAGAAGTGAAGAAGCGGCGTCAAACAGCACCACTAAACATGTTTCATCTCTAGTGGCACACTTCACAAATCTGGCCTTTATAAAGGAGCAGCAAGAATAAAAGACACTGAAAACCTTAAAAAGCTTCATTAATTTTTTTTCATGAAGCCTGGTAGACGACACGGCGGATGTGTGAGATTATTTAGCTTTTTGCTGACATGTGTTGTGGAAAACTGACACTGCACATCCTCATGGTGAAACATGGTGGTGGCAGCATCATGCTGTGAAGATGTTTTTCCTCTGCAAGAACAGAGAAGCCGATGAGAGTTGATGAGAAATTGGATGGATTTAAACACATCGCAGGGAGTAAAACCTGTTGGTTGCTGCAAAAAACTTGAGACTGCTATGGTGGTCTAGCTTCCAGCAAGACAACACTAAACACAGTCAGAGGTGTGTTTGAAATGGTTTAAAGAATACTCATGTTCTTGCATCAAACATGATAGCACATTCAATGACCTATCCCTGTTTTATCATAAGAGAGCAAACCACCAACATAAGGCTGAAAATAATTTAATATACAAACGCAGACAGTGATGATAGGTGCTGATAAGGCTGACAGATTAAACTGCAAAAGCCAGTCCATCACTTGTGTAGTGAAAGAAGATGACTGGGCTGAAGCAGATATCTCAAATAGCAACACACAGCATTATATAAATATTATCTCTAAAACACAGATAGACTCACACTCACAAGCATTAAGATGACATAATTAGCCATATACTGGTATAAATCTGAAGAGCTGGCATAGTTTAATATGAATGAAATGATGTACAGTTAAAATGTTTCAGTAAGCTGGACATCTGATTACACTGTATCTTTTACAGATGGACAGTCATGTGCATTACAAAAAGATATCTAAAAGTACATGGAGTCAAATCCATGTTCTATTCACTTTAGGTTGCATTTTTTTATTCTTATTTTTTATTTGTCTGTTTTGATTGTTTGCATCAGGGATTTCCCAAACTGATCCCAAGAAAAGTAATAGGATACAAAACTGTCTTACATGCCTTGCAGATTATTTTGTGGCCCATTTAAATTGGTAATATAGATTGTATAAAAACAAGTTTAGGTTTAAAATGTATGTCTTTACAATGACTTGCTGAAGTGCTCTGAGATAGGAAAAATTACTGGACTTCAGCCTTTGGCAGTTTTAAGAGATGCAATGACGCTTCTCCTAAAACCAGTCGGAGAGGAACCTTTGGGCACCACGACCAGATGCAGCCGGTCTGGGTTGTTTGATAGAAAATAGGGCCGCATTTCTTTTTCAAGCATATCTGCCTCTGCCAACGTGTACCTAATATTGCTATCAGATAGGCAATTATGCAAATCAGTCGATGACATTTCAAAATTTGTAGCTTCTTTAGGACAGCCTGGAGCTACTTTCCTCAGTGACGGGCCATGTAGGGGGGAGGTGGAAGCACTGGTCTAAAGTAACTTTATAATACTAGCCAAAAGCAATCAGGGCAAAAATCCCTAATAGTGACACCCTAAAAGCACTTTGTAAGTTCCTCTCTGCATTTTGCGGCCCTATTTATGACAGTTAATACAGTTTCTTAATGACCACCATAACAGATGTGATTTAGTCCAGGAGATGTGATTAACTTCAGCAGGAAGGTCACTCCCATCACACCAGTGAACCTCCAGGGCTTGGATAAGGAGTATGTCATGGAAATTGTACGTATGGAAATATCGCCCACTTTATTATCGTGTGTTAGGCCCGTAGGCTGGAGTTACTTTTCCACTATCAAATAACTTTTCTTTAGAGCTAACCTTAGATTAGACAGTTTACTTTTCTTTCCTTGTATTCTTTTTTCGTTCCTCACCACTAATAATTGTGTGTGTTTGCCACTGTCACACCCAAATCTCCCCATAATGTGTGCAGAGCTCTTCTCAGGATGTTCTACGACGCCGCGCTATCCTCTGTAGCATGCTACGCAGCGGTCAGCTCGGGAGGTGAACGCAGCAAGGCCTCTCTCCCCCTCTAGGACACGGTGGGCGCTTTGAGCAGCTCCTTCAGCGGCAGGCTGTGGCTGCCACAGTGCAGAAGGCCCTTCCAAGGCAAGGCAAGGCAAGGCAAGGCAAATTTATTTATATAGCACATTTCAGTACAGACACAATGCAAAGTGGTTTACATAGTACAATGCAGGGGGAAAAAAAGAGAAACGCAAGTAGGAATAAAATGTGGAAACAAAATAGAACATGGAAAAATAGAAACTAAAAGCAAACATTAAAAACAGTCAGCAATAAGACTCTACCATAAAAACCTACAAACGTGCAAAAAATGTCGTTACATTATTGCTTCACCTTATTTAGTATATCTCTATGTACATAGTGTCCATATGTGGTAACTTTATTTTAGACAATTGCTTTTTTTTTTGTTTGCATTGTCTTTATTGATGTTTTCCTATGAAGTGTCTAAAGTGTGCACCTTTCACCCTGTGTGCTGTGATGAAAGTTATATTTCCCTCTTGATGAATAAAGTTTTATCTTAGCTTTAAGTGCTCATTTCATCATTCACTGCAGTGGAATTGTTCACCGAACATGGTCGGTATTAAACTGAGATGGTTTGATGAATGTTCAATAAAAAAATATGTTACTTTGACATCATCCAGAGAAGACGACTCACCTGCTACTACCATCTAATGTAGAACAGATTACTGGATCAATGTGTGCTTCTGTGCTTTTTTGTTTCTCTTGTTGTGTCTCTGCTCTGTCTTCTGTAACCCCAGTCGGTCGAGGCAGATGACCGTTCATACTGAGCCCGGTTCTGCCGGAGGTTTTTTTTCCCGTTAATGGGTGGTTTTTCTTCCCACTGTCGCTTCATGCTTGCTCAGTATGAGGGATTGCAGCAAAGCCATGTACAATGCAGATGACTCTTCCTGTGGCTCTACGGTTCCCCAGGAGTGAATGCTGCTTGTCGGGACTTTGATGCAATCAACTGGTTTCCTTATATAGGAAATTTTTGACCAATCTGTATAATCTGACCCAATCTGTATAATATGATTGAACTTGACTTTGTAAAGTGCCTTGAGATGACATGTTTCATGATTTGGCGCTATATAAATAAAATTGAATTGAATTGAATTACACTGAATTGTTTTTTTTGCCTTTCTTTGTTCTTGAGAAGTTGTTGTCCGTGAGAAATGGCTGCTGCGTAACGGACCGGGTCTGAGACTGGCAGGCGAAAGAAGAGAGACACTGTCTGCCCTTGGTGCTTGGAGGCCTTTCTGAGTGAAGGTGAGGCAGGCGGAGGAGACAAGGAGCAAATGTGCTCAGGAAGCAACGCAAGCTTTTGGCTTACGCTGTTCTAGGAGGAGTGCTCCAGAGTGGCGAGGAGATCAGGAACATTTGGGATGACGAGGAGAAGGTAGATCTCAGGGAGTGAAGGCAGAGCAAGGAACGAAGGAGGCAACAGAGGAATTCAAGGATCAAATAGTTGAGAATCTTGATGTTAGGGAAACTATTCTCAGTAAAAAGGAGCCAGTTTACCATAGTGACATGGAGAAAGAGCTGGCAGTCTGTTTTCTCAGCCACTATTACTCAGCCTCCTGATTGCTGTGGTGAGCTGCAGCTGGAGCTCATCAAACCTCTAGGGCCGGCTTGTAGCAAAAGAGACGGCAGCTTCACACAGACACATATAACACACACACACACACAGGATCTGCACTCATCCATGCTGATATGACAGCTGGGGACTTGGATACATCACTTGATTCTGGAAGACGTTGATAATTACACATCCTTTGTCAGATGAAAATTAAATTAAATTAAATTCAGTTTTGGTCTTATTGTAAAAATTTGCAGAAGCCCACAACAGGTTTCTTCCTTCCATCTGTCCAGACCGTCCGTCCTTCCTTCCATCTCTGTTTCCACTTGTCCCTGCGCCATCAGAGGCGATCACAGGGCACAAAGAGACAAACAATACAATGGACCATGTGCAGACATGTCTCAGGGACAATTTAGAACGATTACCTAACCTAAAAGTCATGAATTTGATTTGTAGGCGGGGTTGTAAAGACGTACACATGCATGAGAAGAACACGCAAACTGCATACAGCAAAACCCCTTACCTTTTTTGGGGTTGGAACCCAGGACCTTTTTGCTACAAGGTAGCAGTGTCAGCAACTTTCTAATTATCAAGTCTGTTTAAACATGAAAAAACTAAAGCTGTCTTATTTAACATTCTTTGAAATTGGCAATTCTTTTAGCAGGTAAAAAGGTAACCATTTTCCATGTGGGTTAATCAAAATAAGCGCTGTCATCACACTATCTTTGATGCAGCATACTCACTTGTATGATTATCTCTCTCAGTATTAGGTTTTCTACAAACAGAAAGTGATTTCCTTGTGGTGGAGGAAAAGAAAAAAACATCCTCCCACAAAACCCTCAGGGACTTTTGGGTTTTTCACAAATAATCATTCTGATAAACTTGGGTATTTTCAATAAATGCTTTTCATACAGGCTGTTGAACTGAGTCCAAAGTCAGACACAGGACCCACACAGTTCAGTTTTTAAAATAAGCCCTTCTCACATCCTCCCATGCTGACTCTAGATTATATCTTATTACATTTTCCCTACCAGAAGTCAGTGAATGAGAAGATTTTCTGATTAATCAACCTAAAAGATACAAGGTGATGTTTAAACCATGGGTTATATTTACAGAGACTTAAAAAAAAAACATCCATCCATGGTCGTCCACTCATCCCATATTGGGCAACAAGTCCAGGAGAGAAACCCAGACATCCCGCTCTCCCAAGATGTTTCCAGGCCAGACGGGATATATACGTAGTGCCTCCAATGAGTTCTGGGTCTTCCTTGGGATCTCCTCCCAGTGGGACATGCCCGAAAACCCCCCAAAGGGAGGAGCCCAGGGGGTTTCCTGATCAGATTCCTAAACCACCACAGCCGTTTCATTTTAAGGAGGAGAAGCAGCAGCTCAACTTTGAGCTCCACCCAGATAACAAAGCTTCTCACCCTATCTCTAAGGCCGCTCCCGCACACCCTCTAAAGGAAACTCATTTTGACTGTTTGCATCCAGGATCTTGTTCTTTTGGTCATGATCCATACCTGATGACCATAAGTGAGGGTCGGAATGAAGACAGACGGGTAAAATCTTTCTCTCTTTCTTTACCACAACAGACCAGAAAAGCGCCTGCATTACTACAGATGGAGCCCCAATCCGTCTGTCCACCTCTCGTTCCATCCTACCATCACTCCTGAACAAGATACCAAGATACTTAAACTCCTCTGCTTCAGACAGAGACTGACCCCAAACCCAGAGTCAAGGGCCGTGGCCTCAGACTTAAAAAAGACGTGGCGTTGAGCTGTGTTTTAAAGAGATTTGGAGGATGGCACAAATCGTTCTTCAAAAAAAATGTTCATACTTCATCTAACCCTACTAAGCAGTAGTATATAAACTGTAACATACCATACCTCCCTCTGTGGAAATCCAATGAGCAAATCTGTGTTTAGAAGTTGCCTGGAGAACTACACTTGGCTGACAAATCAAGACCTTTGGGACAAATTCATGCCATGTGGGAACAGTTTAGGGCTGGGCACTTCCTGTTCAAGCAAAGTCCAAGAGGACATGGATGAACAAGTTTGGCAGGGATAATTTAATTCTATTAATCATTTTCATATTAGTTTCTATGTTTGCTCTCCTGACCTGCACAGACCCCTCAACTTTAACCCATTAGGGGTGAATTATAGTGGAAACCTGCCTTCTCAGCCAACATCTGTGTCTGACCTCACATATGTGCGTCTGAAAGAATGTTGAGAAATTCTGATGAACACCCTCCTAAAGTCCGTGGAAAGCCTTCCCGGAAGAGCTAAAGCAGGAATGACAAGGAGACAGAATCATGTTGGGTCATCTGAGCTAGCCCCACCATTATTGCACATGGGACAAAGTTAATTTAAATGATTTTAGGATCGAGAGTGAGCTGTGCTGTGATTAACACAGCGCCTGATTCAGTTCTGGAGGTCATAACATTGGGTTCTGGGTTCTGCTTGTATATAATAGTGGATTTTCATGTCAGCTGTATAACAGCTGTGCTGCCGTGTCACAGCATCGAGGCAGTGTTTAATACTGGGAAACGTGTGGAAATCAATCCACTTAAAAACATCAAGCAAGGATATTATATGGACACATACCTGTTTTTGTTCTGAAGATGATCATTTTTTCGCCTTAATTTTATTATCTGTGCTCATGGATCATCACTCACATTCTAGGTGAAGCACAGAAGACTGCTCGCAGTAACAATGCCTTCTCTGTTGGACCTTTAAACCTCAAAAGTCCCTCTGACTTTATGACAATACTTCAGAATCCATATCGGTGTCTGTTAATAGAGGCTCATCCAAAGTAACCTTTACTAGCGTGTGAGCCTGCCTTGGTTACAATGCCTTTCGCTTTCCCTATGATCCCATGTGACACAAGCAGAAATACTCTTTTGTTTAGTAAAGTAAAATTTTGGTTCGATACTACATTAGAAATTCATATTATATGTATCCTCTGATTATTTAAAATTGATAAAGTTGTTCAAAAGGAAATACTACCAGACTCTCTACTTTAACGTCACCTTCAGTCAATTTGAACACAGTAACACACCTCAAAGCACACATGGGGTGTTTACAGCTTAGGTTATTTCCCTTCTCAGTGTGTCACTGCCATCCTCTGATCCTTGGCATTTTTAGCATTCCAGCCATTTGCTGCTCTCTATTTTTCCTTCTAAAACAAGAGAGAGAAGAAATGAAAGAAAAAGAAAAAAACGAAAGAAAAAGAAAAGGTCTGTTTTTTTTTAAAGGGGCCAAGATATCAATGTATAAACAATTTCAATTCATAAAAGGTTTAAAAAATAAAACAACTGGACTTCTATTCTGAAGCTGAAGACGTTTTGCTTCCCATCCAGGAAGCTTTCTCAGTTCAAAATGTCTGCAGTAATGTGGAGTTTCAAGCCTTACAGATCTGTAGGCTCAGTGGAGCTTAGATTCACATGCAAATTCACCTGGAACTGTTTGCCCCGACAATGGAGAGTCGTTAGGCTCATCATTTGCCTGGCTCACTCTCCATTGTTGGAGAGTATATAAACATTTTCATGCAGTTGATATTGCTGTATGTGTAACTTATCCAAATACTTTCATTTTAAAAATAACGTCAGCTTGTTGTTTTGTCAGGCCAAATGTCCCTCCTGAGTAAAAGGGTTGGGTACAGTAAGAATATGCAGTTCTACCTAGTTGACTTCACTCTGACTGACTACAACCATATTTGGAAAACCAGTCAAACGTGCCCCACACCCCTTCCCCCCTCCAGCCACGCCTCTCTCCTCTCCCGGCAACACTCCGTTACAAATTCATTGTTATGGTTTTATGGCTAGTGCAAATATCTGTGTTGCAGGATGTCGTACAGAAGAGGCCAAGCTGACCAAAGACTTTAACCTGGGGGAGTGATTCAGCACAGTGGGACCAAACACAAAGCCAGCTAGGCCGCGGCATGGCGGGGTGCTGGCTCCAATACGCTGCAGTAGGGGAGCTCGCTTTCCCAGGCCGCAACAGGAAAATCATGCAGCTGACAGCAGTTTAGCTCCTCAGTCAACCTGATTTTTCAGTTACAAATACACCTACCTCACATTTGACGGCATTTAGAAATTAAATCAACTCATGGGTAATGACAGTGTTGTGGTCGCTACCTTCAGTGTTGGTACAGAATTTTTTTTTTTTTTTTCAAAATCCGTTGGTTCTAAAATTCTGACTTCAATTCCCCCACGTTCTAGGAAACACCCATCAGTAAAGTCCACTTTACTTAACTCCAGCCACTCTTCTGTGATTCTCTCATCCTTCAGGAGTAAGTGGAATCATCCATCCTTTTTTGAGCCCCCTCGGACATATCCCCTCCCCTCTTTAGTAATTGCTGTGAAGCCAGTTTTAAGTTGAATATGGGATATTGACTCGCTGCGGCTTCCACGACGTCTTGCTCCTGTTAGAGCCAATAAAGAGAGGTTGATGGTCGCTTCCCCGCCATCTTCTTTTTAAATGGAGCAATCAGACATGCTAGCGTGACTCACAGCCAGGTGTATCGGCTGGGGGGGTGTTGTTCGCTTGATGGTGTGCTGTGATTGGAGAATATGAATTACGTAGAAATATAACCGGATTTCTGATCTGACCTTTTCTTGAGCAAATAAACAAAGCTGACTGTCCCTGAGCAGGTCCGTAGTTTGACATTCACACAACCTCATCAGTGCACATATCATATCATATTATATAATATCGTATTATACCCCCAAAATCTCAGAAAAAGGACATTTGTTGTCATGGCCCCTTTAAAACTACAATTTTTTAAAATACGTTCCAGTTTGTGCTTACTGACATCTCTGTGGTGTTACGATGGGGATTCATTTTATCACATTTGTTACAGAAGACATGGCTTGTTGTAGCCGCAGACCTAAATGGTGAGAGTGCGCGGGCGTGTGCCTACGAAGGACTACACACTGAATGTCACTTTCAACAGGTTGCCACGACACAAACAAAACAGGATGATGAGCAAAGAAACAAAGGTTTGTTGTCAAGAGATTTTCCATAGCAGGAGGTTGATAAAGGTGATGTGCAATGATGTGGTAGACAGGATGTTATAAGGTCATACAGTGGTTGAGGCACCCTTCCAGCCTCCTCACATCTGCGTGTATCATTTCTTTCACTTCCTTCTTCAAACAGTTGGCTCTTTACCACTGTTCATCAAACATAATTTTCTTTTTAAGAAAAGAGGTAACTATGGGCTCCATGCCCACTTGCTTAAAAAGGCTGGTGATTTCTGTTGCACCAAAATCTGATCCAATAACATGTGAGAGCACTGCTAGCAGTTACGGTTTGAGAAAGTATGCTAGCATGACTGAATATAGAGCTGAACTTTGTTTTAGGTACAAGATCGGTGAAAGTTTAAAGAATAATTTTAAAGTTTTAATTACCTTAAGTTTTGGGTCTCTTTGCCTAAACTCATTGGACCCTTTATTAGGTACACCTGGATCGAAGCAGGTTGGGTGCCTTCTTTTGCTTTTAGAACTATCTTGAATCAATTATGGAAAGGATTTATCAAGAAGTTGAAAACACCCCTTTGAAAGTTTGATCCATCTTGGCATTATAGCGTCACACAGTTGCTGCAGATTTCAGTCTCTCAAGTTCATAATCCCATCAAATCCGAACAATGTCTGATAAATTAATATCTGGAACGAGTGGAGGCCTTTGGAGTGCAGTGAACACATTATCATTATCAATAAACAAGTTTGACATGATTTGAGCTAGGTGGCATGGCGCTTTATCCTGCTTGGCAAGAAAACATCTGCCTCACCACTACTCCCACATCTCCTGCATGAACCCTTGATGCAGAGCTGGGTGGATCAATGTCCTGTTTCACAACACAGCTCCAAAGATGTGCCCCTTTCTGAGCTACCTCTGGACATTCATAAAGAATCACACATCAAGACAATGACATCCACTTTCAAAAATCATGTAGTATCATGGAACCAAAGGAGATATGGAGTGGGGTTCATCAGGGCTGAAACAAACATTGGAAAACTCCTAAAAGTCTTAAACCATCTGTGGTTTAAGATGTGCACCTGTATTCTCCCAGCCAGTTGGACCATAGAGTGAATGTAATCGCTACAACTCATTCTCAAGTTGCATTGCCCTTTCACAAGTCAGTTTCTATGGGGCTGTGGCAATGCTTTTAGACTGGGTTAAGTTCCACTTTGTATCCCCCTTTTTCATGATCCACATGTGTTTAAGTTTTGGTTTTCTTTTGTGTTCTCATTATTTTCTTCTTGTTCATTTATGATCAAAGCTTTTGCCCAACTCAGTTGTAATTTTTGGCAATTGGGTTTTTTCCATATTAGTTGATTTACTTGAGTTTAGTTTCTTGGTTTATTCTTGAGTTCTGTTCGTTGTATATTTTATGTTAATTTCTCTCAGATTACTTTGTGTCATTTAGTCTCCATCCCTCAGCTTCCCTGCTTTCCTTCTGCCAAAACTGTTCCACATTTCCTCTGATCAACTCATCTGGTTCTTTTGTCATTTTCCACCCCTACCCCAGTATTTAAGATCCTGCTTTTTCATTGTTCCTTGCTGGATTCTTCCATTACACTACCTGCTACTCTACATGTCTTCCATTTCCTGTATTTTCCTGTACAACTTCTGTAAACCTTCTTTTTAATATTCAGTCCTCACTATGCTAATCTCCAGTTCCTGTCTGTAGTTTGGTCCAACTCACAGCCCACACAAGCTGACCGCTTCCTTCACAATTCTCATGTTTTGGTTTGAATTTCATCATTTCTAGATGGCTTCATACTGAAATGCAGCCATGTGAGTGATTGACTTGGTACTGGATTCCCGAATCAATTGAAAAGGTGCACC
Organism: Fundulus heteroclitus; assembly: GCF_011125445.2. Classification (NCBI taxonomy): domain Eukaryota; kingdom Metazoa; phylum Chordata; class Actinopteri; order Cyprinodontiformes; family Fundulidae; genus Fundulus; species Fundulus heteroclitus. The sequence goes on from NC_046366.1 coordinate 15,359,376, forward strand.
TAATAAATTAGGTGCCGAGTGTATATAGTGTTCTTTTTTATGTAAGCAACTTTTCAAAGCTATTGTAGACATTCATTTATTTACCTTATCCGAGTCCACCACATGACGAGTAGTCTGTTTTAAATGCCGCTTATTGCTATACAGGCGTCCAAAGGTCACTCTTCTGGGAAGTTTTTCAACACAGCAATGTCTGACTATCACGTGTTCAGTTTGAATAGGTTCCAGACAACATAGACTCTCACTATCACAAACACTCACAATCACCCATGCATCCCTGCTAAATGTCACCACAGAAGCCTTTCACAGGACCAAGTCAGACTTCCTGTGATCTTTTCACAGCACCTGGTAAACACGCTTCAATCAATCAATATTTAAATGTTTTTTGCTTCTGATTTGTTCAAGGAGTCTTCTTATCTCATCTGTGGGCTTTTACAAGCGTCATGTGTGTTTTCTTACGAAACAGAAAGTGAGAGGAGCAGGAGGAAAATAGGCACGCACTCACGCACAAACACACACACACACACACCTACACACACACACACACACCTTTGCTTAATGTACATAGTGAGGAGTGTGCTTTGTCTTCCATAGACTTCCATTCATTTTCAACTCTTTCTATGGCCTAACCCAGAATATAAGTGAGGACCGACAAAAAGTCCTCACTTTAAATCAATGGTCTCACTTTACTAGTAAAATTATCAAAAAATGTTCTCACTCGGCTGCAAGTACAAGAACACACAAACACATCTGGAGTGAACAAAACACACAACATAATACCAGGGGCAAAATTAAACTTCTAGTTTACGAGAATCACTATGATATGAAATTTAAGTGTGTGACAGACTCAGACTGAGACAGAGTGTGAGATTAGGTGAAAGATAAAGAAGAAAAGGTTAGAAGAGGAGGAGGGGAAAAGGGGTTGGGGTTTCCTCGCCTCTCCCTTTATACAGTCTAATCAAGGTTATGACGCAGGCACTGAAAATCAAACCACACACACACACAGGCAAGATGTCATGTCTCGGTCCAAGCCATCACTGCAATTCGCAAGCCACCCACATCTTTAAAACAGCAACACTTTCTCCTCTGATTTGTCATTTAGTCTGAGTCGATTCCCTCACATGTGTCTATGTCTCATCACTTCCCTGCCTCTTACGCTATTTCTCAATTTTTGTTTAATGATCCACAGCTTGCTCTTATTTTCCCTTTCGTTCTCTTTATTCCTCTTATTTGTTAATCATGCATCAACTCAGCACTTGAGGAAAAAAAATCACCCCCAATACATTGATCAGTTACCTATGGTTCTGGCCAGAAGTTTACATACACTCATCACGTGTTGGAAAGTCTCATTGATTTCAACGCTCTTTTCAGAAAACAATATTGGGTGTACAATTTTGAGTTTGTGGCTGATTTTCTAAAATCCACCCAGGGTTAGGAATACTTTAGATTTCACCTGTTTTTGCTTTTTTTGTCTCAGTTACATGTGTCAGATCAGCAAACAGATATTAATACCACACAAAAATAACATGGGTAAATAAAAAATGCAGTTTTTAAAAGAGGATTTCATCAGTAAGTCTATTATATTTTTTAATCTAGCCCTATGAGAAAACGCGATTGTTCCCATGGGCCTAAAAACTCCTGCAATAACTCTAATAACTGACAAAGTCTTTTACATGGCTGTGCCTGAATTTTCTTCCAGTGTTTCTGGAGCCTAAACATCCTGTTCAATGTCAAACCACAGCATCTCCATCAGATTTAAGTCCAGACTCTAAAACCTTCATTTTTTTGTGGCACTAAAGAGATGGACTCTCTGTGTATTTTGGATCATCGTCCTGCTGGGTGCATGAACTTAAAGTCACAAACTGCCGTCTGGACATTCCCTAACAGGATATTTTGAATGAAAGCAGAATTCATGTTTCTATAGTTAACCGCAAGTTGTCCAGATCTGGAAGTAGCAGATCAGAATCAGGCCATTACACTACAACACCTTGTGTAGTAAGAAAGACGTTGCTTTGAAAAGCAAATGGAATTGGTGTCAAAGCTGAACATGCCTGCTTCAGTGAGGGAGTTTTTTGGATTCAAGCCAAATGACGGCGGCCAACCGCTTAATCTACCTGAATCGGTATGTCGGGAGGATATACTTGCGTAATTTTGCCATTTTCGAAAAGAATTATTGAATATTATGATTTTTCGCGATAATTATGTATCGTCCAGCAAAATGTGTTATCATGACAGGCCTACTAACAGTCATGTTTTTGGACTGTGGGAGGAAGCCGGAGTACCCTGAGAGAACCTACGCATGCATGGGGAGAGCATGCAAAGTCCCCAGGACAGAAGTCAAACCTAGCGTCTTCTTGCTGCAAGGCAACACTGCTACCAACTTTGCTACCGCTGTGCAGTACACTGATTCAACCTCTTATTCAAAATGTGAAGACCCCAGAAAATGTTACATTTTATTCTAAGACAAATTGTTCAGATAATCCTGATCCAGACGACTCAGGCCCTTAAATACACCCAAACCATTTTGGAAAGGTGATCGGGTATCTTTCACTTTTCTGTACACACATTAACACAACCACACATAACTTATTATAGCTTTAATTTCCATCAGACTGACCAGAATGTAATCTGGCTCAGTATTTTTCTTCTTCCATTGCACATAGAACAGCATAGCTTCTGAAACGGCTGACATTTCTAGATAGTCTTAGTGATAAGGTATAGTGCTGATGAGACACTTTAGGCCATTGCTGCTCAGAGACAATCACCTGTGGACATAAAACCACTTTATATCAGTAAAAGTGCAAGTCATTTCCTTCTTTCATCCATTTGCTTGTCAGTTTCATTTGTTTATCTCATCCGTGTCTATGGCGTGTCTCACAGTAAATGCATAAAATGTGGCATGGAAGCAATTGCTATAAAGAATCTCCAAAAAACACTCTTTAATCCTAAACTTCAAATATTTCACTTATGGATTAATTTATATCTACAAAATGACAACAAATTTATTTCTTGAAGATTGGCTGTTGAAGATAAGTCAATATAAGGTCATCTAAGACCTTTCTTCAACCTCTTCTCTTCCACAATAAACGTGGATTTACAAGAACTGAGAGAGAGATCATGTTAGTTAAACATAATCAAAGTATCTTACAAAAAGATATTGAAATCTGTTCTTTGTTTCGTGTAAATTAAAGAGATAGTGAAGGACGAACAAGCATGTATAGGACAATATGGACAGCTACGTAGAGAGTACACAACGTTGTAAGGTAGGCAAAGTTCAGCCCAGAGTTATTCACACCCCTGTCAGATTCAGGTTTAAACCAACATCATTTCACTAAGAAATTTCTTTCTTATCTGAATCACCACATTGTTTTGAGTCTTTTCCCTCAAACAGTAACAATGCTATTGTCAAATTCTTCAATTTTAGTTTCATCGGGCCGTTGAATATTTCTCTAAAAATAAAGTTATCTGCACTTGTGAGCAAACTGTAATCTAGTTTAGTTCTGTAATCTAGTCTGGAGTTTTTTTTTAGAAGAAGGTTATCTGTTTAACAGCATGTGTATGTAAATGATAATGACATTGCTCAGAGAAAACCCATTTATAAAAAGAATGAGAGATAAACTAAAGGAGACCAGAACCAGCTAAGCAGTGTAAATACCGTCCAACAGATGTAATTCAAATACAGGACATTATTCAAGTATACAGAAATGAGGAAGCCAAAAAGAAAAAAAGAAAGCAAATTAAAAAAATTAAAAAAATAATAGAAAAGACAAAGAAGCAAACTATGGAAGATAAAACAGGAAATGAAACCAATGAAGGGCTAAAGAGAAATCATAAAAGATGTTTAAAAACAAATGTGACTACCACTACATTCATTTGGACATATTTGCTGTCAACAAGGGTCTGCTTCCTGTGATCGTAAAATCATTCAAACTATGACATTTTGAGCCGATCAACTATCTCTGTGAACGTGCGTGGTTTGTGCTGATTTCTTTGTTGATCTAACTCACATGAGTTTGCAGATGTCTTTGCGTCTGACAAAGGGAAAAACGTAATGTCAGCTCTCCACTGGTGGAACATCTTGAGGTGAGAGATTCAGTGACATAGTAAACTGCCTCCGCTGGGAGCAAAGCACAGATGCCTTTATCACCACTTGCAGTTTTGCAACTCGGTCTGTGTAAACACACACCATGTGCCACTCCGCTTTTCTGGGTGTGTCAGCGATGAATGGTTTCTGTGGTATGCCTTGGCTCATAACATTTTACTGTTTCATGTCTATGAGACTGAGGGAGAGTCAGAGTGCATGTGGGGCCACACAAATGTGTCCCTTACATTCAAATAACCCTCTTTAAAAAGTTACCAGTAAATGTGGGCATATGGGAAACTACTGTTCAGGTTTGCCATTTTGTTAACTTACAGTACTAGGCCCTTCTGGTAACTAGATTTTTGAGAGAAACTTCTCAAGAAATTATGACTATAAAAAAACAAAACAAAAAAAAAAAAAAAAAAAAAAAGCCCAGCCGGAGCAAGCATGATAAAAATCTTAATGCGGAGAAATCCTAGGGGGAAAAAAAAGCACAAAGTCAGCTACATCAAAGAATAAAGGCCCTAGGTGCTTTCACGCAGTTCATGGCAAATGAAACAAGAAAGACCAAGACACTGTTAGTGGAATAAAAAAAAAAAAAAAAGCTGGAAAGAGCTCAGAGAATAAAATTGGATTCAAAGAGGATGCTGCCCCAACTTGTTGTTAAATAATGACGGGTCAATGTGCCGGTTCCGTGTTGTGTCATGCTTACCTGGGTTCTGAAGGCGATGTTGTCTTTGCCAAGCTATCATTTGTACCATTATTGATTAAGACTGAGGTAAACCTGTGAGGTTCAGTCAGATAAGGCTAAAGAGTTCATTGCAATAATAAATCTGAAGAAACAATATCAAATTCAAGTGCTATGTCTCTGGTAATACATTTCGCATTTCTGTGCAAATGGAGCATTTATAAGACTTTCGATGCCAACAGCAACATTAGAAGGCCAGTAATCGTTATTGTTTAGCTGCATCATTAGCTCAACTATGGGATACAAAGTTTTTGTCTTTATCCAAAGTGATGTCATTCAGTGAGGCATCTAATGTAGTTATCATGTTAACTGCTGAAAAAAGACTCATTTGAATCCCAGTTGAAAAAAAAATCTTTATCACTTTCATTCTCCCAACATTCACATTTTGTGCTTTTACAGTGAAAGGATACATATCACAATTGTAGGAGCAAAAATAGTAGGATTTAACTGAAGGAAAGGCTCCAAATCCTTACCATGGATATAGAAAGAAAAAAAAGGTCTGTCTTGAAACCGAGTTGCACAAAATCACTAAGGATGGCGAGTGTTGAAAACCAAAATATGTCTTACTTCAGTCAAAAAAAAAAGGAACTAACAATTTCATCCCACTAAAACTGAAGTAGGTCTTTTCATTTCATCCTCTGGCAGGCTTTTCTCAGCAAAACAGTAATTATTCTAATCTATCTGATAGCCTCTGTCTCTCCAAACGACAGATGATAAGAGGGTTCAAACGCTGTTTCAGTTTTTTAAAAGAAGATTAAAGTTTGAAAGTTAAGCATGATTATGACTTCCACGTATCTACACAGATTTTAAAGGAGAAAAAGGAGCTTTAGCCCGGGCTGACCTACTGTACTGCAGTCTTCAGGCTACCTCCGTGGGTTTATTTCCAAGAATGTATTGCAACGGGGCCGGACATGAGAGATCACGTGTCTGCTTTTGATCCTCAGTAATCTCACCAAGAGCATATTTGTTCTTGGCTTAAATCCCTTTATGTAACGCTGAGGCATTGTTCTAAATCCCCCTTTCTCCTTATCACACCCCACATCTACCTGTTGATAGCTTTGATAGTTTGGTGGCCCAGAGTCATACACTATTCAACTCACATGGATAAAATCTGAGCCACACAAATCAGTCACTGCACTTGTTTTTTATTGCTGCAGAGATTGCAATTTGAGGAATGTCAGCATGTTTTTGTTGCTAGATAGCGTGATTGACCAGGGGATTTCCAATCTAATTTCATCTTCAAAAAGAACCATGAGGTTAGACTATAAAAAGGGAATTTGTGACTTGAATACGTTATAAACATAAAAAGCCTCAAGTTCTTGTTCGGCTTTAAAAGAGGTGACCAAGCTAGACTTTTATTGTGTGTCGGTTAATCACAACTGACCTAAATGAAATCAGACTGTTTTGTGTTAATATCACGTAATATCATGATCAACAACTGATTTCTGGCAGTAAAATGTCCTATAGAGTAAACAGTTTTAAGATCGACTATAGAGTTTTGCCTTATTTATCAATATAGATGGCAATTAAGGCAATCAAACATCTTGTTTGATTGCCTTAAAATAAAAACAATATCTGTCAATGATGATTAGATTATGTTTGTTCGGTGTTGCTTGTTTTTGCTTATACAAGCTCTTTCTAATACCAACAGTGAGTGAGTTTGATTGTAGTTTCATTGTCGGCCAACAGGGGAAGGTCTTTCTCAATCAACCTTTTGTTCTGATAAATCAGCGGCAACTTTTTTTTGGCTGTCATGGGTGAGGCATCAATGTTTCATGAACATTTGGTGATCTTGGGTGATTCAAGCAAAGTCTCGAACAAATAAAAGCTGGCTAAGCTCTAGCTCCACATTGTTTTTCATTTATGATGGGACACCACCTGACATACACAATGCGTACAGAATAACAAAAACGGGGGCACTAACATTAATAGAAGCGGGGGCACATACATATGCAGACACATTTTAAACAGATCAGACATGGAAGTTGAGATGTCTGCATTTAAAACAGTCATAACCCCCAAAAGTGTGCCGGAGAGCGCGAGACGGGACAGCAGCAGGGATTAATGAAGTGAAAAGAAGCTTTCCAACCCCCCCCCGACACACACACACACACACGCACATCCTTGTTTTAAATACTTTCTGACTTCCATTTATTTTAAATCCTTTCTATGGCCTAACTCTGACCCTACCCTAAACTGACACCATAGTCATAAACCTAAAAGGTCCTCACTTTACATCAAAGTCCTTACTTTGGGGTAAAATAAAAACACATTTTCAATCAGCTTCAAGTACAAGTACACACTCACACACACACACACACACACACACACACACACACACACACACACACACACACACACACACACACACACACACAGCCCCACAACCTTTAAAGGACGGCGACAGATGGGACTTATTCTTTGGTCAGGTCTTTCCAGACAGCTGTCCAGGATGCGGGGAAGTGTGATGGGGGGATGGCTGTGTGTGTGTGTTGGTGGGGGGCTGTGGGGGTGTGCAGGGAGGTGGTCAAAGGTCAAACATCCCCTGAAAAACAGAACTTGAACGCCAGCAAATGTATATGAACTCAAACAAAGAGCACACTTGCAACCAGGCAGGAGCCTAATCTTGCATTCACGTAGGAGCATCCATATTCATAAATGCTTCTGTTTGCTTCAGCCTGTAATTGTCTGTCCATCTGCCTGTTTGACCCACTGTCAGTTCTCTTTTGGCTCAGCCTAATATTGTTAGTCCTGACCTCCATCCGCTCAGAACGAGCAGCAGACCACATACCAAAGCTTTCCTAATAATCATAGTCGAGCACTGCAGCTTCAGTCATATGCTTTTTGTTTCTTATGGTTCAGTCCTGTGATTTAGGATGCAGACAGCTTCCACGCCATGCGCGGGGGTTTCCCTTCTGTTCTGTCTGGACATGTTGGTGCATGTACTGTGAGAAAGAGTGGTGGAGAGGGGATCTAAGAGAGTGGAATATCTCACTGTTCTGCAACAGAACATTTTAAAAGGAAATCATCAGAGGATAGCTGTTTCTAGACCCCTATGTTGATGATCTTTTGTCTTTAACATTGTCAAACTGTATATGTTGTTATTTTCCAAAATTTAAGTTGAGTTTCTGGGGTAGTTTGTCGTGTTTGGGATATTACACTGAAACTTATAAAGGGAAGTTCAGTATCAGTAAATCAGCTATCAGTAACCCTATCAGTAACAGGTAAACTACTAACAAAATAAAGATAAAAAGAAACTAAGGAGCTATGTACACGCAAAATAACAAAATGACAAAATGAAATAGTTGAAAACTGTCATCAGAGCAATTTATGAATCTTGGTTCAATGCAGATCCAAGATAGAGAACCAAAGTTTATCTTAAAGAATATGGAATGAGGTGAAATTAGCTTAACTAATTTAGAACAAAATTTGATATGCGTTTCAACCCACTCACATTGCAAATCCTGAGTTAGACAAAAATGTATTTGAGGAAATAGCATTTTAAAGAATGATTTGCCAAATAAAAATCAATAACCTTTAGGACATTTGAATTTTATCAATGTAATTATTTTTTTTAGAAATAATTTAGACTCAAATCGGCACTGTTGTAGACCATCGACCAGAAATTATGTGTTGGGGCACTTCCTGTGGCCGTCGTTTACATTAGCTTGATGAGTTCACCTTAAGTTACACAAAACACTATTCAATCAACATTAATGATCCCTATTAATGCTTTAATATCGCTCGTAGCACTGTCGGACGATGGCAGAGGGAGACAAAGACCAGCATTAGGTTTAAATGTCATAGTTACGTTTAATAGGGCTTGTGAAGCTAGTAGCGACTGATGCTAGTGGACATTTGCTAGTATCAGTATAAAAAGGCTTAAGCTCTATTTGGTCGTAATGAGCGGACTGGAAAACACAAACATCAATGTCTCATTGGTGTATAAAACCCCTATGGAGATAAAGTTCGTTATAACCGTAGAACACAACCCAAAACAAATCAGCAAAGCTTTGTTTCAAGAATGCTAGCGGGAGCTAGCCTATAAGCTCTGTGCTTTTACTCTGTCAAACCTTAAAACAAAACAGTAAAACACATTATAGGTAAAATCATTCTAAGCTTTGCCTGTACTGCCTCTGTGTCAGTTCGGTTGACTTTGTGCCGTCCGGTTGGAAGAAGTTGCTTCAGGGAAAACTGGTTCAGGGCAGCTGGTCTGGGATCTCTGGTTCAACATTGATCCAACGGACCGGCCTGTCAAGTGTGGGGAACTCTGCACGGGCTTCCTTGCGTGGCTGTGTCCTTAGGCTTCCTGTGAGGGCCTGCACAGGTAGCAGTGGGCGACTTCGGTGGAAATGGAAGATAAACCTGGGCGGCTAGTCTTTATACAGTGGGCCGCCTGCTGTGAGGGGCAGTCTCTGGTGGAAGGAGTGACTGCAGTAGTCCCTTACATTTATTGTGGCCTTAGATCAGCCCTAGAGTCAGATCTTATGTTATTTTCCTGTTGGCTGATATCACAACAGTATATTCTTTTCCTCTGAGATGAAGCTTAAACCAAACTCAAAGTGACAGGACATATTTCTACTGAAGGTTAGGAAAGTGTTACTGATAATAACGTCGCAGGACCCTGCTAGTCAGAACTAGCCCTTTAATTTCTTGCCAACAGACTGAATATTACTTGTAACAACAAAATGTTAACTGAAAACAAAGTGAAAGAGCCAGGTTCAAACTCAAAAGTTGAGTAAAAATGATTGTGCCCTTTTGCAACAAAAAGGGCAAAAAGAGCAAAATTGCCTAATTTGAGGATGAAGAGAAATAAGTCCACTTTCCTCTTCCTGCTAACATTACCAAGTTACATAAATTAGCTGTATCTAAGTATCCAGAGGAAATAATGAACTGCAATTAACATTAACAGATTATATATCTAAGTTAAGTAAAAACATAAACAAGCCTTTAATTCTTAGTAGATGTTATAGGCCCAAAATGTCATACTAAATCAGCAAACTCAAACATTTTGGATACAGCCTCTGCATTTGCACCAGCTGATGGAAAACCACAAAAATAAACTTTCCTGAACTGGAGCGACCAACCAAACACTTCCGGTGACCCAGATGCTGAATTTCTAAAGCATTGACTTCAACACGGTCCTACTTTAATCTTTTCTCAGGAACGAAAGTGAAACAGATATATATATATATATGTTTTTTTTCAAAACATTCTGCTCTATTTCTCTTATTTTCACTTCTCATGTACTGATCAGGCCACGCCACTTCCTGTTGATGTGTATGTATATTCTATCTAATACACATACACTATGAAAAAAGTGGGTTATGGTTAACTTAGTTTCCATCTGACGTTGCTGAGTGAGCTGCTCTCAAACAGAAAACAACACCAAAAGGCATGAAATGTAACTTTCAGTCTCTTAAACTACAATCCTTAATAAGTATCTTTTACAAAAAACAAGTAAATTACATTAAAACCAGCTTAATATCTAAAGTCAAAGAGAATTACCACTCACTCCTCTGCAGTTTTTCTTTTAATTTCTTTTCTTTTCCTCTCTCTTTTTTTGGTCTGTACTTCTTTCAGTTTTATTTCTGTTTTTACCACTGGTATTTCACATGCAAAGGTAGCATTGCTTAAAAAAATGCATGTACCTATAAATCTAAAGGAGGTGCATCACACTCCACCACTCTACAGCCATTTTTGTAGTATGCCAGGGGACAGTGTAATGAACAACCAATGACATATCTGTGTTGGCATCCATCAGCTTGGACTACAAAACTGCTCAGAGAAATAAAAATATTGGATTTACTAGACTGGCACACTGGAAGTCCATGAAGTTGTTTTATTTAAGAACTAAAAAAGTGCATTTTGCATGTTATGTGCCTTTAAGAAGTCAAAAAAAATGCAGTTTGAAACAAAATCATATTTTATTGCTTTGAATTATTTCACATCTGATTCTGAGATGCCCAAAATTTTGCATCCAGATGTAAAATAGTTTTTTATTATATCATAAATCAAAAGCAATTTTGTGTTGCAGTGAAATGATATTCTTTCAGGTTTTCAAACCTAAATGCAACATTCACATATTGTAATGCTCAAACAACAGAAGCGGAGTCTGGGGTATTATATATTCGCTCCTGAGAAGGTGTGGTAGTTAGAGTGTGTGCCATTGAATGTCTTTTTTCTTTTTTTTTAATCTCTGTGAAGTCTTCCCCATAACTGGCTTTAATTTTGACGGTGAACAGCCACGCTATTTGACTTTTTTAAGTGTTTGTGTCAGTAGCTCACTCTGGTTTCATACAAAGTTTTTATGAAAGATTATCACGCCCTGCTGTCATATTAGTTAATATTTTGGCATTTTACTCTTTGTTTTTCCTCAGTTTGCTACTAAATATACCTTCATGTTTATTTTTTATAACAGAGGATGTACAACACTGCGCATGTGGGATAAAACAGGGAAGCAGCAAACAGCTATTAGCATCTCCCAGAGAAACAATGAAGAATGGTCCAAGAGCTAGTGGAAACAAAACACAAAAAAATATATGACTCCAAGAGGGAAAAGACTGGAATGTTGCTGGGAATACAGTATGAATGTTGGTGCTCACTGAAGCGGACGCTAAACCTGCTGATTACTCAGATGTGACGGCTGAGTTGACTGACGTGAGTAAATGTTCTGATATGAGGCTCTTAAAGTTGCTGTCGATCGGTTTATTGAATTAATAAAGGTTGGTCTTCAAGCACGCTGAGTTGCCGCTTTACTGCAAGGCATTGCAGAGGGTTGGGCTCGGCCTGGCATTATTTAATTTTGATTTATTAATTAAGCAAACCGGCATTATGATAGTTCTGCAATACTATCGGTAGATAGTGCCAAGTCTCTTTATATCTGTTCCATTGTGTCCGGCACTGGGTTCTATCTAGGCTTAAAAAGAACTATCAAGACACTATCAAAATGGAGGCTTGGTATATAGTTCTATTTTATCACAATCAAAGGGTTTTTGGTCTTTTTTACAAGCATATAATGTAGCTATATACCTTTAAGAACACCAAAAAGCATTTGTTCTGTTAAAATATTAGAAATGCATAAGAGCTGACTTCCACAAGAATAAGGGAGAATATGCAGTCCTACTGCTGTGGAAAGCTAGCTGAAGCCTCCAAAACAAGTATTTCCAGTTTTTCTTGAGTTACCTTGGCTAATTCTAGACGTATATGAGTATCTGAGACACCAATATGTTTTAGTCAGCATGCATGATCACTGGAATGGTGTTGGCGACATCATCCTGCAGGAATGCTCTTGTTAAACAGGGACATGCAAACTGGTCAAAGTTTATGGGGAGACGGATAGAGCTAAATGCGATGTATGTTATGATGAAACATGCTCTCTGAATTTCCATTGATACCAAAATACAAATAAACAAAAAATCCCCCAGGAAGCTTTTTCTTTTAAAACTTATGCATGTGGGTTCTTGTGTATGTTAGACTAGCTAAAACTTCAAAGTGTGGAAAGTAAGAAGGGGAATCACACAAGCAATCAACAGTAAGAGACAATCATGTAAAAAGCTCAGAAAGTCACTAAATGTATGTGCTGCATACACATATTCTTCTCAGACAAAAATGAATTATTGTCTGGGATCTTTGCAGCTTTGCAAAGTGGTTTCCACCAGCACTAATATGCAGAAGCAGAAGGCACATGTAGACAAACGCCCACCCTCAACTGGCAGACAACCTTAACAACTTCTACTGCTGGTTTGAAACACAGCCGTTCACACCGCCCACCAAGTCATCCACTTTACTTGTTAATAGGAGCTTTTTTAGTGTCTGAAGACCAGGGAAGCTCCGTGACCGGAGAATGTCTCCATATCATGCCTGAAAGCTTGCTTTCTCGAGGTGTGTGAGATTGCCTTGTGCTTCAAAGGCTCCACCTCGATCCTGGTCCCCAAGAAACGGATCATCACAGGATTGAATTACTCCAGACATGGAGCACTGACATCTGTGGTCATGACATCCTTTGAGCGACTGGTTTTGAAGCAATTGAAAAAAATTTATAATTACAGCCCCCCTGTTGTACCCCTTGCAGTTTGCTTGCCGGGGAAACAGGTCGGCAGATGATGCAGTCAACCTGGGACTACACTCCATTCTGCACCGCCTCACCCAGGAACGTATGCTAGGGTTCTGTTTCTGGACTTCAGCTCGGCCATCAACACCATCAGTGCAGACATCCCCTGTCACAAGCTCACCCAGCTCAACGTCCTGGCTTTCAGTGGATCAGCAGCTTCCTGACTGACTGACTGGCAGCAGCAGGTGAGACTGGGGAGCATCTTCTCCCGCACAAGAACCATCAGCACCGGCATCCCCAGCGGCGTGTTCTCACCCCACTTCTGTTCTATCTGTACACAAAGTGGCTCTGTCTGTGAAACTGCTGAAGTTTGCAGATGACACCACTGTTATTGGTCTGATCCAGGATGGCAGTGAGTCCGCCAACAGACAAAGGGGGATCGGCTTGGTCGCTGCCGTGGTCAGAACCATCTGGAGCGTAACCCAAACAAAAAAAAGACTATGAAGATTATGGTGGATATCCAGATAACACTGCTTATACACTTCCTCACAATCCTCGGCAACACTGTCTACTGTGGTTGACCTCCACTTCCTGGGTATCACCGTTTCACCGGACCTGAGATGTTGCTCACACATAGACACTGTTCAGAACCATGTCTTTCTCTTTAGTAAAACATGCATATTTATTGATTTACAAAAATGATATACTGAAACTGTCTTAATTGAGAGAAAAGTGGACTCAAAATCAAATTCCTTGCTTGTGTGCTCAGACTTTGCACTTAAAGTTGATTCTGGTTTGATATCATATACAACTATGGAAGCACTGCACTTTCCACAAAATACAGCTCAGGCCTAACAGCTGGGCTAGTGCATTGATGCATTCCTCAGGCCCTCCCCCTCCCCTATCTTGTCTCCTTAAGCAGACATACTAAGAGGACAGGTGTGAGCCTATTGCCTCTACACACGCACACAGCTGGGATTCGGATTTCAATAATGTCATTCAGTGGAGCTGAATAGCCGTCAGTGGGGGCCCACTCTGGCCTGTGCCTCCAGTTGACAGACGAGCAGCCGTGTTTTTGTGCTGAGCGAGGGGCCCCTGATCAGTCAGTCAGTGGAGGGGACAAAGTGGAGGAGGAGAGGCTTGGTGGATTTAAGGGGGTTTTAGCATCAGCAATCAGCGGAGCGTGCAGTCACTCATAGAAGACAAGAGGAAAAGGAGAACTGGGAGGAGGAAGAGGAGCTTCGGGGGTGCCAGTTTCTGCTGTGTTGTTGGCAGCCGGCGAGACTGAAGATCATGTGTCAAATAACGTTCCTTTGCTTTCGTCATGGCAGATGAAGGCCTGATTGGCCTTTTTTACCTAGTTCTAGTTGAAACTAGATATAGATGCATCCACTCTACAAAAAGTAACACATTCTTTTCCTGTTTTTGGTCAGTTTTGTTTAACAAAATGTGTTTAGATTTATTCTAAATAGACTTAACTGCTGCTTTGCCGAAACAAATAAATAAAATAAATAAATAAATAAATGGGAGCATGTGTATAAAATGTGTGAACAGCATTCTGAGTGTATAAAATACGTGAAATATTTAGTGTTGTGATGAGGTCTGTATGGATATGTAAGCATAGAACGGCCACCCAAGTTATACCATATTATGAAGGTAAAGCTTTTTTCTAATAATATAAGTTTTATGTTTGTATAATTTACCATCATCTCATTCCAAAATACACATCGTGTTTTAACAATATTATATTATTATATTACATTATGACAATATAGATATTTATTACATTATAACAAAACGTTCTTACAACCTATACTAAATAGATTCTATATAATAATGGGATAATATACCATACAAATATGAAGCTTATATTGTTTGAATGAAAACATTTCCCTGGTAAAATATGACACATTTTATTGTTGGAACATAGTATACATTGTAAAGTTGGTAACAGTGTAGATAAGCAACTGAGAAAATATCTCGTCTACAGAAACTGATAAAGTGTTATTCCAAGCTTGGATTGAACTATATAGAGAGTTTTCTGTTATTCAGCAGCTCAGACGGTATTGTGATAGTCATCTGGACACTGAGGACACATGACGCTGCACAGGAGGAAGAAAGAGTCTGAGGGAGGGACAGGGGAAGCTCCATTGACACAAATGACACCACGTGGACAGCATTCAGGCAGGGGATGTTGTCACGCAGCGTACCGTTGGACGCTAACAGATAGATTTGGACTCATACCAGGTTGAGCAAAGACAAAGCTGGCCAAAAATCACCCCAAATGAATGTTGCATCTTGTCTCCTAAGACAAATTGAAGCCTTTTGAATACGTAAAGATGCAGGAATTGGGACATGCTTTACAACATTTTAACAAGAAAACATATTGTTCTAATAACATCCTTTTGAGGTTTGTAAAATACACGTTGTGATGGATGTGGCCATCCCGAGTGATGACAACATCAGGAAGAAAGAGCAAAAGAAACTGGAGAAATACCAAGGGCTCAAGGAAGAACTAGAAAGAGCCTGGAAGGTGAAGACAAAAGGAGTGCCCGTGGTCATCGGAGCACTCGGGGGAAGTAATCCCCACTCTGGAGAAGTGGCTTCAACAGATACCTGGAGAAACATTAGACATCTCAGTCCAGATGAGCCCAATCTTAGGAATAGCTAAGATCCTGAGAAGAACCCTCAAGCTCCCTCTAGTAGAAGACCTTAGTTTGAGAAATGGAGAACCATCCACACTGCTCAAGAGTAAGAGGGGTGGATGAGAGAGAGCAGTGTGTGTGTGTGTTGTGTGTGTGTATATTATATATAAATAGTCCATAAAACTTTCAAAAAAAAATTCTGAAGCAGAGAACAATTCTATGTGGAAATATGTCTAATCAGACAATTAACTTCCACTACAATAACATTTCTTATAATCCCTATTATCCACAGGAGAGATCAAAAAGGGGCGGTAACAGGTTAACATTAGTCTAGCCCTGAAGCAAACTGCACCATAGGAGAAGATCGGGAGCAGGACGTGAGTTTATTAAAGACTGTAGCTCTTTTTATTGAGTTAGACACATAGACAGCCAGAATAATTGTAAACAAAGATTATTGACAGTTTCAACTGGATTTGTTGGCTGAAGTAGACACTAGGCTTGACAAGCAGTTTTTAACAGATTCTGAGGTGGATCCTGACACATTTTCACGGCTGCGAGCCGCTAAGCTTCATATGCTTGCGCCAGTATATGGCTCTGTGAAGCAAGCGGTGACAACAATAACAATCATGTTTAGAACTCCAAGTGATATGAATCTATTTAAAATCCTGTTTGACATTTTTGTTGCTTTGCATGCATGTTAGCCACTTGTAAACAATGCATTCTCTTGGCATCACTTCAAATATGACATACCAGCACAGCAGTCTTCCAGATGACATGCACATATACTGTCCAATACAATAAACACTCTGCAAGGTGTATAAACAGAACAGAGGACTTCATTTTGTGACTTGTACATTATAGATTTGAGTACAGCTTTCATGTCAATGCACATTGATCTATGTGTTGTAAGAAATTATACCTTGCATCATGATGTATGTACTCTCGTGGTGATGACTGCTGCTGAACTGTATGTATTTTCCTGCACAAGGTTATAGTTACTGTTCTGGGACTCAGGCAAGCATGAATGAGTAAAACGCATTCAGAAGATGGGATTTATTCAGCAGCACACAACAGCAGGGGAGGATGACAGGTGGAGCAGTGGGCCTGTTATGTATGCTGATCACGTCTGAGCTGTGACATCACCTTTGCTTGCCTCAGCCTACCTGTTTTTTTTTTTTTTTCTGTTGCCTGTTTTTTTGGCCCTGGATTCAGAATCCCGAAGCTTCTTTTCCAAGAGATGTGTCTCCTCTCCCCGGTTTGATTCCAAGTACAAAGATAGCAACGCACGGGGGGATCTAAAATGTAACAATGAATCAAATTTTGGGGCGGGTTATATTTTAAAAGCCTGGGGAAAGGAAGGGAGAATGCAAAGCAGCTGATGAAGGCATGAGGCAGATATGAACTAAGGAGAGAAGACGCACAGGAAGGAGAGGAAGGAGAGGGAGAGGTAATAGGGGAAGGCTGGAAGATAGAGAATGATGCAGTCTGGCCTCTGAGTGTTACTCACAGAAGACATACCTCTGGGAACTGCCTGTCGGTGTGGTTCTCTGACTGCTGCAGTATTATGTCTAGCTCCTCTCTGGTATTTTTGCTCTCACTTGGCCAACATGCCTCTGTGCTAAATGATGCATTTGTCATATTTGCTATTTTATGGAGCTCTGTACAAGGGCTCAAATATGATTTCTAAGCACCATCAGCCAACTTTGATGTGCACAAACCTCCGACTTTAATGCTCACACGACTAAGAAAGGAGACTGGAATTATCTTCACAGAGGTAAAGGTTTACCTTGACTGCAGCTAGTAAACCTGAATTTTGCTCATTCCGAAGCACATCACATATCATATTGATTTATTCATGGCCGGGGAAACCTAAAGATATAGTGTCTACGGTAAAGGAATGCAAACTGGCAGCAGTGAATCACTCTAGCCTAATTTTCCCCCACGAAGATCCGCTCATACAACAGATCCGTGATGCAAGTCATCTGGAGCCTGTATCGATTACATGTCTCCCCACCCTCCCGGGGACTATTGATCCGGCTTTATAACTTTTGGTTTAGCTTAATTATATCGGGATTTAACACAAGATGTTTTATGTGAATGAATATTTGACTTGTTGGAGTGGTTTTTAAAAAGCATTTACTTAACAGGTTTTGAAAAAAATCAGATCAGGTGACATGCTTTGAAGCTGCCAATTTAACTACATAAAAAAAAAAAAAACATTTGACAATATTGCTAAACCTCATTAGCACAGACCACACTAAAATAAGTTACAAGCCAGATTATCACTGAGTCATATCCAAACAGTACTAACCCTTGCCATAGCGTTACACTTCCAGCAGCGCTCAATGATTTTATCTACAGTATGTTTTGGCATAATCAAATTAGAATTTGCTTTCCGATGCCGCCCCTTTGTCAGGCTAAAAACCTTTTGAAAATAGCAAGCTTTATATATTTGACATTATTTTTATGATGCATCCCTTTCTGCATTAAAATTGCGTTCTTAATCAGTCTGTTATAATACTGTAATCTTAAATGTTGTGTTCTCATTAGCTGTAAGTGGCAAAATCCTCCTTATCTTGAGAAATAATAAATAATCGTGTGTAATTTTTATGTATATAATGTGTTTCACTTCGTAGATGGAGTTACCGAAATAAATTAACATTCAATAACATTCTGGCTTGTTGAATGGGTCTGTACCTACAAAATACAAGACACTGCAGCATCTGAAACATTATCAAAGAGAATGGTAAGTGGAACACATTCCTAATAGCAATGCAAATAGTGTAATACTAATTAAATGCAGTGCATTATTTTTGCTTCACCTTGTAGATGGTAAGTTTTCAAGAACATGGTATTGATTTTAAAGAAGAATTATCCTTGCAATAAATAATCCCCAGCATTTTATTAATATACTGGAGCTCCAGGTTGGTTACTTATGGCAAGGTTTTCAAAGGACCTGAAAAAATAGTGGCATAGAACTGACTATTTTTTGAATAGCAATGACATAGTATAAACCTATTTTGTTATCTAAATATCGAGTATCAAATAATTTATAATGGCTCTAAAAATGTACAGTAATATTTATTGTAATATTTTCAAAAGGGGGAAAAAGTAGTGTTAGTTGTAATGGTTGGTTGGACTCTGAAAGGGACATCTCAACAATCAAGAATCTAGAGTCTTTATTGTCATTATATAACCATAATGAAATTTTAGAATAAAAGATTTGTGTGGTTATGGTGTATACATGTGGAAAAACCAAAATCCATGAGTAAACAGGCATCATGGAAGGAAAATACAAAGATGACTCTCCGAAAGCCACAACCAGTCATCTGGCACAGACCGATTAGTGTTAATCGTCTGTGTTTAGAAGTTGCTTACAAAGTATTGATGTGTGACTCACATGTTTAATTTGCTAAATCACTAAAGCTAGAATTTCCACATCATTTTGAAACAAATATAGCCGTCTCTACTAATGTTTTAAACAAACCTAATCATTATCAACACGGCAGCTGCGTACAATGCTGACGTCTTTCCAGAACTGATGCAGTATGAGGAGTCATGCTGAAAACACCATTACATCCTACTGAACAAGGTACAGCTGCCATGGCAACTGGATTATCATTTGATCCAGCTTATTTAGGACCAGAGGTAAAGAACAATGTTTGGATTTGAGCTATAGCATGTTTGGGTTTAACTTCTACCTCCAGCTGCAATATAGATGCAACATTTGTGGTCACACTTTTGCCATTTTAGCACTTTTTTGTTCCTTCCTTGCTTGTGTGTTCCTGAACAACTCTGCCTCCAACGGATATTCAGTACAATAAAGCCTATTCTGGTCTGGTGGTTTCCGTGTTTTAAAGTAATTTCATGAAATCAGTTCAAATTGTGACCAGCTTAATTGAAGACGCAACAAAACTGTAAGAGCTCATATTATCAATTGATGACTCTGAAGTGACTCATTTGGCTGCAGTGAAAATATGAACTGTGGCAATGAGTCTGCTATATTTTCTTCTCAAACAACTGCTGGGTTAGCTGTTTTCTCTTTTTGACCTTCTAAGTTTTACAGGGTTGTAGAACGGTAACACCATCTGTGCACGAGTTAGTGTAAAAGGTATTCTGCTTGTTCATATTTGGCCGGTGGAACATTTTGTTTTCCCTGTGTGTTTTCAGACATTTTTGTTGTTGTTTGTTACTCTTCCTCTTCCCAGTAAACTTGTGAAAACTATAGAATAAAGAGAATGTGCTGCTGTATCATAGAAACATTACAAATGGAGCTGTTATTTCTCTGATGCAAATTCTTTGATCTGTGTAATAAATATGTGCAGTGTTTCTTCATTGATTCTATATTTTATTGTCTATTTTGTATCTTGCTAGGAAATTCCTATTGTACCGCCTTTGAATAGTTTGGCTGTTCAGTGAAAACATCTGATTAATCCTTGTTTTACTGCTGCTCATGCCCAATTTATATTTGAAACTAGACATTTAGTTACACTGTAAACATAAAAAGACCCGTAACGTTTTTATGATTTTATATATTTTTTTTATCACAGTCTGACATTAAATAACATTACATGTTTCCTGTTTTAGAGTAGGATTACACTTTTTCCCCCTTTTAGCTAAATGTCAGAATTATCAAAGAAAACATCTATTTATTTTTCAGAGGTCAACATACTGTATATCAAGGGTGTTCTGCATTTAAACAATTTGGAAAATCCCAAATGATGCTATCATGACTGTGTCTGCTTCTTATAGTTCAAAACCGAACAAAAGTAAACAACCATTTTCATGTGAAACGGGTTGTATCGTTAATATAACACATTGGTACATTCAGAATTGATACACGCTGCATAATAGCCTATAGACCCACCCCAAAACATTTGCAATAGTAAACTGTAAGTAATCCTCGAGTTAACGATTGTTTAACGATTATTAACTGAACTGGAAGCCCGGCAGTGATATACGAACAGCACCAAGGAGAAGGTAAACACACCTTCCCTTCATACTGTAAGCAGTCAGTCGGTATATCATGATGCTGCTCGCATCTTTTAATGGGTTGAGAAGTTTGAAAAAGGTATTAACTTTGCATACATGTGTCAGGTTTGTGGTGTTTGTGGTAGGACTGAAGCACAGACAAGAGCCAGGAAGCAGTAGTTGTGTAGTGAGTGATTTATTAGAAATAATGAAGGCTTACAGGATAGCAGGAATGACAGGAACCAGGAACCAGAACAGGGTAGAAAGACAGAGGACCTGATGATGAGTGTGTCTTAACTGGCGGACTGTATAGGGGAGAAGACGGAAGGAGGTGGAATAAATTTACAGGTGAGAGGAGTAAGGCAATTAGGCAGAAAGAGAAGAAGGGCAATGAATTGGCAGGGGCAGAGGGAGAACCGAATCTAACAGGGAAACATGACAAAAGGCCAGACATGAGGGGATAACCTAACTAAACTATGGACGGTCAGACAGAAAATACAGATTGAACAGAACTACTGAAAACATACTGAACAGAAGCTGACTAAAACAGGAACTGAATCTAACAGATACAAGAATAAACTACTAAAATAATAGAGAACAGAAAACTAACTAATGAACATAATCTACAGATAACAAACAATGCTGAAAAAAACGCCAAGCAACAGACTGCAGGATCCCCAGGGAGCTACAAGAAGTAATCAAACCCCTGGAGATCCTGATAACATGGTTTGTATTTGTAACTGTATGCCTGGCATCCAGCATGTTGCCTTAGATCTATTGCATGTTTGTTTTCCGGATAGAGTATGGATCGGGCGCAGTAATTTCAGCTCAACCCAACCCGGGCCTGACAAGACACTTCAACTGAGGGCCCGAGCCCAAAGAAAACCCAACGTGAATAAATATTTTAATTTATTTATATTTTATTATATTTTAGACATTACTGACAGTATACACTGTCAGTCCACGCCGGGCGAACCGCTGCACTTCAAGCATGGAACACTAGGTTATACCTCACTCAGTCAGCACCAGTGACGTGCAGTCAGGGGAGGCAAGTGAGGCCAGGCCTCACTTGCCATCATGGTAAGAAAGAAAATATATAATGATGATAACATAATATAAATTGTGATTCACTCAGTCATTTGTAATAAAAGTTCTTTTTTTATCTAATTTACTTATTTTTTATCATATTCTCTTTAAAATCGCAGACTTTTTGCTATTTTCCATGTAAATCCTTGGTGGCGCTTGATAGAGAAGCCGGTGAGGCCGCAGCGAGCTTGGCCTCCCCTGGGATTGCGCAATCCCATGTTAACTGTGCTGGCTTCCATTCTGTGAATGCATCTTCCTGTCTCTAGATTATACATTCAATTGTTCAAACAGTTATGAACTGATTTTCCACAATTCAATATATGTGGATTACTAATTGTGTTTTGGTGTGCAGGTAACATATTTTCGTGCTGCTGCGCAATCAGAAACAGCAGAGAAGTGGTTGTAGGTGAGGCCGGCAGTTCCTTGGCCTCTAGGCAGGGGGCGCTCAAGGGGAATCGCCAATGATCCCAAAACTGTAGAGTCAAGGCAAGTTATGGATGTATTATTAGCGAGTTATGCTAAACAAGTAAAGCACGAAAAAGACTCAAAACATACAGCCGGAACAGGACTGATGAAGGAAGGCTTTCCTCCCTGGCAGTGAGCTCCACTGAGACTGAGAGACTTTTAAATCTGAAGAAGATAAAGAGAACTTTAACCGGAAAGTGACTGATATTTTTGTTCAGACAGAGCGCCTCATGGACTTAATTTATAAGTAGAGGTAAGACAGCAATAATTACTCATGTTTAGTTTTTGTAATGAAATGTGCTTAATGTGTGTTATATTTTTAGAATTTGTTACAAATGAAGAAATACATCATAACTCATAAACTGTTATCAAATTAAATGACAAATAATTTAGTTTTATTTTTTTTTCATCAAAGAATCAATATTTTTCCATGTATCTTGGTGAATTTATTTGGCTCAACCAGTCTCCTTCAGCACTTTGCAACAAGTCTACTCTGTAGAGTGTATATATTTGTAAATCTGACTCTGATGACGTCAGTGCCTCACCAGCTAAGAACCCTACCGCACGTCACTGGTCAGCACAGTACACTCTGCAGCGAGTAGCGGCCCCAGGGCAGGTCTGGCCCAGATGTGTGTGTCGTGTAAGTGACGTGGCAGGGAAATTGCAACATTTTTAGCTTTTCTATTAGTGTTTTGTACACGGAGATTGCGTATAAACTGTCATGTATGTTTATTTATGAACTGAAAGACATTTCCATTTTTAACGGATAATTATCATGTGAACGGGGCCTAAGTCACGCCTCAAAGGGAAAATCAAAACGGATTAACTACATCCGGATGAGGATTACGGAACTCCACAAATGTTTTGTTGAAAAATTAGTCCATCTATCTCAGAAAAACAAACAAACAAACAAATGACCTTGCGAAGATGCATACTAAAGCTGGATATAGAGAATCACAATGAAAGAAGTTCTGTACCTACATTGGTTGAAGACGCCATTGTTTCAAAAGCAACATAAAAATCCAGATACAGTCTTCAACAGCACTCAGGGACAAAGACCCTAATTTTTATACATGTCTTGTGGTTTGTAAACATTTGTAAACATGGTAAAAAAAAAACTTGTGACCCTCAGAGCACCATTTAAACTTTGAATTACTGGTGTGGAAGCTTCATGTGGTGTGAATGTCCTGCTGCAGGAAGAACGGGTACACTTCACAAAATAGTTAAAATCATGAGGAAAGAACATTACCCAGACATATTGAAGCAACATCTGAAGATATCAGATAGGAAGTTAAAGCTTTGACTCAAACAAACACCAGATCGATGACAAAGTGACTTAAAGACAACAAAGTCAATGTTTTGGCGATACCATCATAAAGCGTTGATCTCAGTTCCATAGCAAGTTTAGTGACCAGGGCTGAAAAGGCCTGTGTCAGCAAGGCAGACGACAAACATGCATTTACACCAGTTCTGTGAGATCAAAGGGACAAAAATTACAACAAACTATTGTGAGAAGATTGTGGAAAGCCACCAAACATTTTACCCAAGCCATAGAATTTAAAAGGAAAATGTATCAAATACTAAGGAAGCGTATGTAAACTTCTAAATTTGAAGAAAGTAAGGATACCTTGAATCAGTGTTGTGCATGAATGTGTTTATCTAGTCTTTCAATGATGTCCTTTAACAGCACACTTTTAGTGAGTGAACGGAAGATTAACTCTGTGAGAATCTGAGGGGTCAAAGCTTTTTCTACCTTTTGCCGTAAACAGCCACGGCACTTTTTGTCAAGGCAGGTGCTTGAATCAACTGTATGTGTGTGTGCGGGCATAGGCTGTGTATGCAGCTGTTATGGTCGCACAGGGAATCTTTGCAGTCTTTGTGGGAACCATCGTTGTTAGAGTTCTCCTTTCCCCTCACATATAATAATACTTTACTAAAATGTGTTCATCTCTGCTCTAAACATAATAAAAATTGTAGTCTCATATCTTATCATCACAGCTAATACATTCACCTTTTGTTGCTGCATTATAGTTTGTGACTGCTGACTTAGTTTTAAGTATTCTCTCAGACAACCATACAGGTAAGTATGGTTGAAATAACAGCACTAATGGGTTCATTCAAGCGGCTAAGAAAGCAGCTGTAAAGAGTGGATGCCAGAGGATGTCATAAATCCCCAACCCAGTAGGAGTTCTAGTGAATGATTCACCCAGGAAGTGGGAAATACAAACACAGATAACACAGATCTTGACACACATACACACACAACCACATAGCCGCACCTCCTTAAGTAATATGACGGCAAGGGGTATAGTGATCAGAGCAGGGGGGAAGAAAAAAAATTGAAAATGTATCGTTAATTAAATTATAACTGTGAAAAAGATACATTAAAACAATTTGAAGCTGGATTAGAATAAAAACCATCCCCACTAAAACAAGACAGCTATAGATGATAAATTCGGTTCTAAATGTAGTCCCAAAAAGCAAAGAGGAAAAGTGTTTTTCACACCAGAAATTTGTCACATTAGTATTGTCACTATAAGTTAAGTTCAAATTTCAGGTGTTTCATGTGATTTAGATCAACATGGACAGGATTGTTTCAGTGAGCAAAATTTGAACTCCAATGTGTGAAATGTTGCTGTCACATATATATATATATATATATATATATATATATATATATATATATATGGACACAAATGTCTATTCATATCCCTTGAACCTTTCCAGACATTGTCACATTGAAACCACAAACATGAATATATTTTATTGCAATTTTATGTGACCAACACAAAGTGGTATACAATTGTGAAGTTACGAGTAAATTATACATGATTACTTTTTTTTCTTTCTCTTTTTTTTTTTTACAAATAAAACTGAAAAGGGCATTGCGCAAAAAGTATTCAGCCCCCCTGTGTCAGTACTTTGTGGAAACACCTTTTGCTGCAAGAACAGCTGCAAGTCTTTCAGGCTCTACCAGCTTTGCACATCAAGTAATTGGATTTTTTTGCCCATTTTTTGCAAAACAGCTCAAACTCAGTTAGATTAGATGGAGAGCGTTTGTGATCAGCAGTTTTCAGATCTTGCCGCAGATTCTCGATTGGGTTTAGGTCTGGCCCATTCTAACACATAAATATGTTTTGTTTTAAACCATTACATTGTAGCTCTGGCCATGTTTAGGGTCAATGTCCTGCTGGAAGGTAAGCCTCTGCCCCAGTCTCAAGTCTTTTGAAGACTCCAACAGATTTTCTTCTAAGATTGCCCTGTATTTGACTCCATCCATCTTCCCCTCAACTCTGACCATCCCCAGAGCTTGATGCTGCCACCACCGTATTTGAGAGTGGGGATGTTTTGTTCAGAATGATGTGCAGTGTTAGTTCTCTGCCACAAAAGTGTTTTGCATTTAGGCCAAAAAGTTACATTTTGGTCTCGTCTGACCAAAGCACCACATTCTTCTTGCCACATTTGTGCAGCGAACAACTAACAATTGTCAAGAAGACAGATTCCCCCACATGAGCTGTTCGTCCACAGTCACCGTGGGCCTCTTGGATTCAGTGCTCTCCTTGTTCGGCCTGTAGGTTTAGGTAGACGGCCTTTTCTTGGTGGGTTTCTGTAACAGTGCTCCATGAGATGTTTAAAGATTGAAAAATCTTTTTTAACTGCTTTAAACTTCCCCACAACTTTATCCCTGACCTGTCTGGTGTGTTCCTTGGACTTCATAATGCTGTTTGCTCTCCAATATTCTCTCAACCATCCTCTGAGGCCGTCACAGAGCAGCTGTATTTGTACTGAGATTAGGTTACACACAGGTGGACTCTATTCAGTCATTAGCAATCATCAGGCAACTTCTGAAGGCAACTGGTTGCACTCAGACAAAAGGGCGCTGAATACTTTTGCTTGCCACACTTTAAGTTTTTTATTTTCAAAAATATGTTTTATATCTTGTGCAAACTTCTTTCTACTTCACATTCCAATAAAATATATTTATGCCTGTGGTTTTAATGTGACAAAGTATATATATATATATATATATATATATATATATATATATATATATATATATATATATATATATATATATATATATGTGTGTGTGTGTGCAAGACTGTAGTAAAATCAATAACACTGGTGGCAAAGAAGCTATTTTGAGAAAAAAAGATGCTAATTTAAAATCTGTTTGCTTACACAACTCTTTTCTCCAGCTGCCTCGATGTGGATTACAGACTAGTCTTTTTTGGCTGTGCATGTTGGTTTGTGCAAGACTCAGCGTGAATCCAAGAATGAAAAAGGAGCAACCCAAAGAGGTTTCTGGAAAACACATCAGAGAGGGAGGAAAAACAGGGGTGGGGGGGGGGGGGGGATCAGGCAGAGTCACAGAGAAGCAGGTGGTCGCTGGAGAAAGCATTACAGAGTAGAAATCCCATCTTCTCCCAGCGGACAGAAGCCCACAAGAACATTAATCCATGAGCTGAATAAGGGAATGATCACTTTCGCAATGTCTCTGTGTGTGTTTTTTAACCACATTAACACATGGACACTAGTACTGAGATATAGCAATATGGGTACATGTACATGGGATGCATGTGGGAGAACTGGAAAAAAAAAGAAACACTGTATATGAATATGGATTAAAATGGGCTGACTCACCAACTCGCAGGGTGGTTATGGGTTGTTACATTACCATAGCAACCCTTCTTCTAATGTGCTAATGCCTCATTTCTCTTTCTGAGTGTGAGGTGCTGTTTTTCTGGGTAGAAATCAACAGTAATTTCCCACTTGTGCTTAATTGCCCAGAGTCCCGGACTCATCACATATTTTAAATGTGACGTTGGAGCATGCAAAAAAGAAAAGAAAAGAAAAGAAAAAGCTTTTTTCTCTCTTTTACAAATGAATGGATATTCATACATCTGTTTCATATATAGGTTTATTATGATACATCTGTATGAGTGTAATAATGGCAACTTTGTGCTGTAAATTAAATATAGCTATCATCTGAAAAAGCAGAAGGGTGAATCTGAATTTTCATGAATTTTCCAACCAGAACATGCTCGTTCAAGGAACCACACATGTCACAAGGCCCAAAGCCAGACCAAGTTAGCCGACTGACTCTAGGTCTGGAGCCAAAAGGAGCTTTAGATCTTAATTTTACTTCTCAAATTAAAATTAATGAACACTTTTTTAACACTAAAGTTACTATCACAGACGTCACTTTGAACTACTGTGCTGTTCTATGTTGTTGGATGCTTTGGGCTGGTGCCTATTTTCATAGCGTTAGAGGATAAACTCTGAAATTTGGGCAACAACCACGGAGACAATGAATCAGTTGAGAAAAGTTTATTAAAGGAAAGGTTGAGGGTCTGGGGAATGCTGGCAGCCTGGATCATCCCTGTTCTGCGGAGAATGTGGAGACTGGTGAGAACGAGCGGGAGGAGAGCCGATGTAAAATGAGGAGAGGAGAAGCTGACTTACGGAGAGTGAACTGTGGTTAGCTCCAAGGCAGGTGGCCCTCAGGGTACCTGTGTTTGACAGGTTGGTCTTGGTGCTTAGCAGATTGTCCCTCCCGCTGTTTAAGAAAGACATAAGTCCAGAATTTCCTTATTCAGAGAAAGGGTCCAGTCTACAGAGCAGAGGTCAAGACCAGGATAGTTGGGAGGAAGAAAATAGACACATGGAGGAAAGTACCACACTGGAAGCAATAAAGAACTGACGCCCTCCTCCTGGTTCCAGCTCCTTATGAAGGTCCTCTAGTTAGTGGAGATGAGGAACACCTGCCCGTCACACCCTGCAGAGAAGAAGAGATAAGAGCCCAGACCAACACGACCTGCACACAGAACCGTGAGTATGAGACTTATGTCCTGCGCTCAGTGGGCAAGAGGTGGCGTACAACTTGGAAACATCCCCAGTCAAGTCAATGTAGTCTCTAATCTTTAGCTCTTTCCAAAGATTTGTTTTTTCAGCCTCAAGGCCTAAATCTTACTGGGCCACTTTAAAACATTAAGATTACCTGAAGTCAAAAGAAACATTTGATAATTAAGTAACCACATTCAAGTAAATCTAAATATGCCAGGGGTATGAATACATTCTGCGGCTGCAAAACTTATTGGGCATGTGGAAAACAGTTGTCATGGACAACAGAGTGGACAAACAAATGGCAAATTATTTATTCCAATACAGCCTGACGAACAGGCCCCTGTACAAGATCAACTCTAAGTTTTCTGGTGAAAACAGAACAGTTTGGTTGGCATGATTTGATAACGGAGTGCAATGGTTTGAAAATGTCCTGGTTTCTGTTGTCGTGTAAACAGGAAAAGACAGAAGCTTTCTTCCAGAGAATGCCTGGCTCATGCGTAGTACCAGCCAGCGAGGCACCCCAAGTGGTACTTTGGACAAACTAAGAAGGACTCCCAGCATTTACAACATTTAGACATGTTTGAAGAATTTCAGTCAGATTCCAGAGCTCATCACAGCACTGGAACAGCAATGGTGAAAGTCACAAATTAGATTAGCACGGCCTCAGATAATGAAGCTGTAAATGTCTGTACTTGTCCTCTTAGGTCTCAGCACTGTCTTTGATACAGTCAATCACAATGTTCTCCTAGAAAAGGCTTGAATGTGTTGTAGACAGCAAGGGGACAGCACTAGGCTGGTTTAAATCTTATTTGTCTGACAGATTCAGGTTTGTTTGTGTAAATAATACATTTTCTTAAAAAAAAAATAACATTATTTATAAAGCACTTTCATACAAAGCACTGAATAATTACAAGGTGATAATAGACAAATAAAAACAGTACAGATAAAAAAAAAAAAAACAAATAAACCCCCCCAGATAAAATAGATAAAAAAACAGATAAACCAACAGAAGATACAATTTACTACGAGTAGGACAGAGTAAACAAGTGTGTCATCAAACACCAACAGAACCAGAAATCCAGAGTTACTTGTAAAGTAGCACAAGGTTCAGTGCTTTGGCCAGTCATCTTTACTACATATGTAGCGGTTGATCTGGCTTGGTTTAGCGGGCGCTGAAGAGCCACAGCCCTTTTATTTACATTAAAGTACAAACATTCCACCAATGACTGAATTCTGTGCAAATTTTGTTGACTTTTTGAGTGTGCATAGGCCCCCATAAAGCCATAAAGGCTTTGACCTGGTGCATAACTATCTTTTTGTAAAGCATTGTGTGTTGGCGGTAGATATGAATAGTACATGACACAGTTGGGTTTGTTGGTTAAGTATTGACTAACTGTGGAGAAATGTTGGTACTAAAATCCCAAATCCTTTTGAATACAGTATGTATGTTATGATTATTGTTATTTTAAAGCTTTGCTGTTTCAGCATCAAAATTAATTATGCATGTACGAGTATATTAACATTATCTCAACGATTTCCTCTAATGTCCTATTTGTGGGCACTCGGAGAGAGTGATGCCTGCCAGTTAAAGTTCAGGGGGAAAATAGGTATTACTGTAAACAGGCCTAAAAATCTACTTCATACTGAAAAATAAAAAGATCACAGAGTGTTCCATTTGTTGGAACCGTAACAGAGGTGCTGTGAGCTAACCTTGACAGAGCTGTTCAAACAAAAATCACCAAAACAAAGATAAGCAACGGCTCTGTACACAGGAAAGGTCCACTTGATGTGAAACTGCCAGCAATCTCTCTCTCTCTCTCTCTCTCTCTCTCTCTCTCTCTCTTTCTCTCTCTCTCAAGAAGCTGTGAATCTATCTATCTAGCTGTAATATTTCCTTACATTTTTAGAAGGCCGTGTTTTAAAATGGCAGGTTCTAAGAAAAGTTAAGGAAGAAATATATAACTTTAAAAGGATACACATTTGATCTGTTCCCATTCTGAGGTTTATC
Organism: Fundulus heteroclitus; assembly: GCF_011125445.2. Lineage (NCBI taxonomy): Eukaryota > Metazoa > Chordata > Actinopteri > Cyprinodontiformes > Fundulidae > Fundulus > Fundulus heteroclitus. The sequence continues at coordinate 15,389,277 of NC_046366.1, forward strand.
CTCATCAGTCTTACAGTAAAAAGTCTGCTCTCTGTCAAAGTTTAAGTGCCGACTCCTTCCAGGAAGAACATGGCACAGGCTGACACACAAAACTCCCTGATCTGAATTTTATCCAAATCTACCGTCAGTTTCAGGGTAGCGGGGTTAATTTGTAACATCTTTGAAGAGGAATTTACAGGGCACTCTCATGGCTGTAAATACCATTCCCCCGTGGATGAGCTATAAACAAAGATAATTAACAGTTTTTACTGGTAAATGACATGCGCAAGTAGGTGGAAATTATTCTGTTTATCTTTGTTGTTTCCATGAAAGCAGTCACTAGTGGGCTGTGGATAACTAGGCGACCAGTTATGTAATCCACTGAGTAGCTTGTTCAGTGTGTGGCTCAGATCTGAAGGCAACAACTGCACCACTTCTCCAGCTATGAATAGGAAACCAGACATTTTATTAATCATAAAGTGTGTAAGGTGGCTGTGGCTTAGTGGGAAGAGTAGTTGTTTTGAAACTAGAAGGTTATGGGGTTTGATTCCAGCTTCCCCCAGAACGTGTTCTTGTGCCAGACAAGATACTTATACCTATACTGCCTACTGAATCTTTTATTGTGTATGAATGGGTCCAAGATCAAGAGTGTGACTGGTTCAATGTGGCTGTTGTGTAAAGCTTTGAGTTGTAGATATGACAAGAAAATTGCTGTAAATGTGCAATCCAGTTACCGTTTACGCATAGTTGGACAGTGCTTCAAAAGATTTACTGAAAACACTATACAAGACAATATATATTAACAGAAAGAGGTTCCCAGAAAATTCCCAAACAAAGATAAGCAAGCAGAAATGTCCGATAACCAGAGGATTGCCGGTTACTGGCCGGTTTCCCATTTCCAGCTTTAGTCAAGCTTTGAGTAGGCCACATTGGTTTTAGCCTATTCAAATTTCTCTTTAATAATTGGAATGATTTTTTTTAACACTACTGTCATGAGTGGATAGTCATTATTCATTTTAGAAGCACAATAATATTGCACAGTGTGTAAGAGAACAATGGCAGTAAATGGGGGGTCATTAGGAAATGTTGACCAGAGTAAGCCTGAGATCAATGAAAGCCTGCCAGTCTTAACCGGATCCAGCGTGTTCTATAGCAGACATAAAGCTCAAAAAAGCATAAAACAGAGCAACTTTTAAGTGGTTGTTCGCTTCCCTGCTAATTACTGAAGGGGCATCCCCTTCGCCAATTTGACAAATCATTTATAAGGTGTGTATGACCAGACATCCTGTCAAGAGTCCCCTTTCCTCTTACCCAGTGACGACTTCCTCACAAACGTATTGTGGTTATCTCAATACTGCAAAATACTGAATTTTTGAGTTTACATGTAAAATATTATTAGTCAGGGCCGGTGAATCAGAAAATAGTCCGATTCTGTGCAATTTACTTTTCTATACTGTTGATGTTTAGTTTGGTTTTGGAAATAAACTTAACATAAGAAAATCATCACTGCATGCTTTAAAATAGAACCATCCAATCTAATTTGCTTTATGACTACTTTTTTTTTTTTTTTTTTTACACCTGATGCACCTCAATTGACAAGTGCAAAAGAAAAACATGTCATACAAACATAAAAGAAACACTTTAACTGAAATATATGAAAAGGCATGTTGGTAAGTAAATACTCTTTAGAATAATGTTCTTTCCTTTCTGCAGTTATCCTTTACTCTGTTGTAATTGCAAGAAAATAAACTATATAGTCAGTGCCTATGTGTGAGCAGCTGAGCTGGTCCTCACACACAGTCACTGTTTGGATGAAGACCCGCCAAAGAATGTACTTCCTGAATCATCAGGGCTGGCCGTCCCTCCTTTCAGGACTTGTACAGGTCAGGAAGAGGACAGCTAACATCCCTGCAGACCTCACACATCCTGCACACAAACCAAAGTCAAAGTCCTTGTCTGTGCACGCAGGGTTGGCCAATAAAGCTGATTCTGATTTTACGCTCCTTCAGATTTCGAGTCGTACACAGTGACACACAGTTATGTGTTAACCACAGAGCCTTTTCACTTCCCCCTTCTTATTCCCTGGAATCCACTCAGTGAAAAAAAAGCTGCTGAGTAAAAGTGACTTTACACTAAACTGACCCTCAGTTTAATAAAAAAAAAAGTTAACTCAGACTTAAATGTGCCCAAATAAGATAGATAAAACTGGAATCCCTGATTAGATCTTTCTAACATGTAATTGAAGTATTCAGAAATCTGTAACACACAAAAACTTGCTTGTAGCATTTATTGTGCAATCAACATACTTTTCCATTAAGCAACCGTTAGATTTCATTTAAGATAAGTGAAGCTTAGCAATTGTTCATCCACAATCTGTTTTTTTTTGTTTGTTTTTTTCTTATTCTGTCAGTGGTGCATCAGTTACCCTGCTGGCTGTCACTGATAAACCCTGAAAAGTTTACAGGAAGTAAGTAGATCCCCACATCATCAAGTAGAAAATTCTTCAGGTCTTTCCAGATAAGTCTCACTTTGGTTTTTCTTTTCACACCAACTCCCATCTAAACACACAAACAGCTCAGACGTGATCGGCATTGTTTTCTAGGTTCCCCTGATTAACGCAGACAACTTATGAATGCTTGCTGTGGGTTTTGCAGATGAAGGTGGCAGCCGTGGGACAGCCCCACTCTTCACTGAAGCACGATAAAAGGACTCTAAGAAAAGCAGAGGAGGCTGTTTGCGAGGGCATCCAGAGTCGGGTAGGGGGGTTGTTTTGCTGACTAAAACAACTATTGTTGCACCTCCTCCACAGTCCTTTTATTAATGTGACATCTGTTTACCATGTTGGTAAATGCCAAAGTGACTTATTTAGTTCCTCAATAAGCAGAATTTCCCTTTGTCACTGAATAATGTCAGAGAAGTTACAAAGTAAAACCAGCATGTAAAATAACCCCATGTATTCCATATAATACAGAGGGCATTTTGAGGGTAAATTTGTAGTTGGTATATTTTGAATAATTTAAACATTCTCCACGTGTCAAGCCTTTAGCAGACCAAGTTAAATTTCTGCTTAATTTACACTTCAACTCCTCACACAGCTATAACTAAATCATTTATTTTTATCAACAGGTAATGCAAGCGTTACAAATATGAAACGGGACTTTTGATAAAACTTAAACATTTAAAAAAAAAAAAAAATGTACACTTAATTTCACTTCTATAATATTTGGCCATGGGCAGGTTTTTTTTCTTCTCTGTAACTGGAGACTGAGGTGACTGAATAGCTAAGTGCTTTTCTTTAATTGAGCTAATGTTGGAGGTGCACCTTGAGTCAGAATAACTTTCCTGGATCATCAATTGGTTTATCTGCTTTATGTTATATGTAAGGAGAAATGTCCCTCTGCTGTCCACTGTGTGACAGTCAGATGCAAAAAAAAAAGCAAAAAAAAGTCACCCAGAAACTATGAGTATAAATTCTAATGTTTCAGAGGTTTCAAATATATTTCTTCGACCCACCTATTATCAATGTTACGTTTTCTGACCTTTTTTAGATGCTTGATCAAATGTAAACCCTTTAATGTCTTTGCAGCCGACAGATCCATTATACAGAACTTGCATTTCACTGAGATGTTTTTGCTCTTTTTGAACAACATGACCACGTAGCTTGTCTATGAACTAACTTAGGAATGTGTGGAGTTTCAAGTTTAAAAAGCTGTGGCTTCAAATTGTAAGAAAGCATTCTCCAATTTGAAACCACATTTGTGTTTATTTGCTGTTATTTAAGCTTTTCACTTTATGCTCTCTCTTTCTCTGTCTCTCCCGTTTTTTTTTTTTTGTTTGTTTTTTTGTCTTTATAGTAGCTACATCTGGCCTGATGTTCTGTGCAGCTGTGACACCATTCTGCTGCTAACACCTCCATTTTCTCCTTCCATCAATGAAACTCTTGGCCCCGTCTTCCCATGTCTAACCCCGTCTCTGTCCTAGACATAGCTACTGGCTGAGCTTTTACTGCAACTCACTGTATGTGCTCTCTGTTTATCTGCTTGAGTGTGTTTCTCTCCTAAAGCCATTAGTGGAGCCATTACCCTTTTACTTTTCTTTCAGATAGAAAAGTACTCCTGGACTACTGCTTTGACCCTGTGTTTACTAAAGAAAATATCAACACATATTGCAATTGTGAATTGTACAATAAATCAGTTGCATCATTAAGATCCTAAATTAATCAGACATCCGTGTTGATTAAAATTGAAGCGTCTGATCAGAGCTATCAGTAGAAGTCTAAAAATAGGTACATAGTTGAAAAAAATGGAGGAACAGTTACTCAGTTATTTTGGGCTCAAAGGACAGAGCTGAGTATAACATTTAAAGGGATTTACAAACAAACTTGAAAGAAGTGCTGGAACAAAAATGTCATTATTCGTCATAAAACACTCTTGTTAAGAAACCTAAATGTAGACATGACCCTTAAACCAAAAACATCCTGATTCGTGTTATTATTGTACTAATATTTTGTGCTTTCCTCTACACACACCAGTTGATTTCTACTTTCTGTTCTATCCTGTTCACCAGACTGGGACTTGGGCTGAATCCAAAATGACCGGTTGACAGATAAATCATTCATCATGCTTTCAGCTCTCAGGGGTTCACGGGGTCCACGTCACTTTCTCCAGGAAAACAAAGTCCTCCACCTGTTTTGGCTGTGGCACGGGACAGCTTGAAATATAGCACCATAATCCCATTTTCTCAGCTCACTGGTTTGGCTTCCAGTCAGTCAGGTTGTGGGGGTTTTCCCATGTTTACCTCCCATATTATGTGTGATTTATCTCTTTATCTGTTTCAGTGCCTGGGGTGGTGGAGATCTGTATGGTTATGTTTTGTCTTTGTTTCCAGTAAAGGTCAACACTGAAAGAAAGTGTTACATTATGCTTTCATACATATCTATTGTATATCAATTCCGCTCTTTTAAGCATCTTGATCAATCTTGTTTGTCTTTAATCAGACAAAAGATCATTGCTCTATTTGACTAAAAAAAAAAAGAAGGTTGCCCTTTTTTTCTGAAGTATTTTTGGTTTACGCTTCTATACTTTTTAGATAATTTCCACATAAATCATGACTGAACTCACAGCCGGCTGTGTTGTTTCAGCACGCGCTTTTTATCTGAGCTGAACTGTATGTCATGGTGAAACTTGGCTCTCTGCAAGTGCAAGTGTGTCAGATGATCTACATTATGGGATTTCCCCTCCTATCAGTCTGCTCTGGTCTGGAACCAATCTTTGGGGCAAATGTCTGTCCGGCTTTGCGGAGAGCAGAAAGAGAAATGTTGAAAGACGAGAGAGGAAGAGAAACAGGGACAGAGGCACTCAAGAGATTTGAGTGAAATTTAAAGACTTCTGACAAAAAAAAAAAAAACAGTCACCTCATGTTTTAGCTATACTGTGTACTTTTAATCTCTTCATCTTGGGCGTTTTATTTAGCAATGACAGCAAGGATTTATGTCTGTCTTCCAGGTGTGTTTTAATGACTTGATGCCGGTGAAGATTCTCAGTCATCCATTTTGTTTTTTAACTTTTTTGGAATTTAACAACTCGAACACAAATCCGGGTTTAAATAAGCCTGATGGGGAGTTTAAAGGCCGCCTGCACAGACATGAACAGAGCACAAAGTGTCCCTTTGAGACGTGTGAGAGGAACCAGGGTGCCTGGTCCTACGACACACTATCGTTTTACTACAAACTGACTGCGGCTCCAACATACTTGTAGTAGGAGGCTTTTCAGTGTCTTGATTGTCAACTCGAGCAAATAGCCTCCAGGGAATTCAGGGCGAAAAGAAAAAAAGGCTTGTATTGTAACAGACAATACCAGCTCACAAGGAAAATGTTTAGCTGAAAAAAAAAAAACACTGAAATAAATCTGAATTATTTCTTTAGCTGCTCATATAACTTCACCCAAACAATGACTGCTCCTTATGTGATTTTATGTGCTTTGCTTGTTGGCTAAAAGTTTTAATTTTGGTTTCATTTGACCAGATTCTTAGGCTGATGGTGATGTTTTGGTGTAATGTTGCTCCCTGACCTGTCCGGTGTGTGTTTCTTCCTGATGCTGTTAGTTCACTTATGTCCTCTAAGAGATACCCGAGGTCTTTACAGAACAGTAAAACAGCAATATATTCCAACAGATTTTATTTTGAAGTATCAAAGTAAAGGTTTGCATGTTTGTTACACTTCGGATTTTTAATTTTTCAAACTTTTCATGTATCATTTTCCTTCCGCTTTACAATTATGTGCCGCTTTCTGCTGGTCGACCACATTAAACTTTAAACAAATACATTGGATTTGGTTCGACAGTGACAAAATGTGGTAAACCTCAAGGGGATGATCACTTTTACAGGGCACTGTCTACTCACATGATTGGCCCATGCCGTTATCATGTGTGCCGTCTCTCAGCAGGGAAGCACAAGGGGGTTTTTCTATTCTGGACAAAGCGTGACCGTGGTGGACCTTAAAAAGAGAAGTACGATGCAACAGTAATAGTTCATCATGGGAGGTTGTTCGAGTGTCATGGCAACCATTAAACTCAAGCAATCAGATGCTTAAATGTCAGCAGACTCTGTGGCAGTCAGTGAAAGACGGTCAGATGATGAGGTGAGAGAAACTGGAGGAAACGGCTTGTGAGTGACAGCTCACGGTGAATCAGCTTTCAGATCGGGGTTTCAAAACATCATATCCTACATCCCATTTTGGTTTACTTATTTCTTACCATATTGTTGCTGGGTTACGTTTGTATTTCCTGGCACAGTTTGAAATCCAGAAAAATTCTGCTTTTAAACTACTGCTTCTTCATATTTTCATGCCTGGATTTTCCCTTTGTGGGACAATAAAGGTATTGCTATTCTGTTCTAGTTTCGCTGTTTGTTAATTGTGTGAATTGTTGAGCTGTCTTATCAGATGAGGGGGAAGCTGCTGATCTGTCCATTCTCAATGATCTTATTCAGCGAGGCCGTGATCAGTCAGTTCCACCATCACTCCTAACACATCACATGAGTACAGTTAGCCGCAGTGTGCTTAAAAATGCTTTCTTTCGCTGTTTGAATGCTTTCATTGCATGATGTAAATAGTGAGCACTGACGTAAAAACTGTATGTTGGGTTGCCGTTGTTATTAGTTCTCTCCGTAGTGAAACTGGAACCTTATAATTGATTTAAAGAGCATGCAGGGGTGTCATATATCATCCTTTGCCGCTCATGCCCTGTGAGAGCCATTCAGAAAGCTTAATCTGGAGCCTCACTGCATCCTCTGCATTACTGTTTTCTGGCCATCTGTTTCACGGTGATGTGGGTTTCTGTCTAGTCAGCACAGGCTCTCCCTACCAAAGACATTAGTGGATTAACGGTCTCTCGCACAAGCTGTCCGCACATTATTCAAGGCAGCGGATGTGATGCTTTTAGAAATGCTGTCTGTGTGCTGAGACAGAAAAGAAATAAAATCTGGAATAATTAATAACACTGATGATATAAATTCTCCTCAGTCTATTAGGAAATTAGATCATGATATTGTTGGATCAGTTTGGGCCTTCAGTATAGTCGTGTGTATTGTATGCAAGCAGCCTCGTGGTGTAAATCTCTGTTCCAACAGTCCCCCAAAGGTCCTCAATGGGATTTAAATCTGTTAGCTTTAGACGCTATGTGAAATGGCACCTTATCCTGCCAAATAGAACCCATTAGAAGATTAAAACAGTGGAGAAGCAGAAGAATGGGCACTGAGGTAGACTGTGGCTTTAAAATCGAGTGTTTAAATGATAGCAGGTTTGGCGGTACCCAGCCTGCCTGCAGCGTCCTCACACTCCATTCACAATGGATTCATTCTTTATATTGTATTTTCCACTAGAACTGAGATCTACATTGAGACTTCCACTTAAAAGTTGCAGGAAAAATCAATACTTGTTAAATAAGGGGACGACCTGAAACCCTACCATCGCCCGGGCCTAATGAGTATATACCTCAGAGTGGGCAATGCTTAGCTGTAATGACACAGCCTCACCGGTGGGTTACTGTTGTTTCAACAGTGGGAAACTGCCACAGAGTGTGTTTGATCTCATCTAATGGAAAAAAAAAGACACAGCACTGAGGAGGTGCCTTTTATTTTTGTCTCTCTTAAATGTTTGTTGTTGCGTGGGCACTGTGCGTTTAGCTTCCTTTTCACCTGACAAAACAGGAAGGTGAGTATGTGTGTGTGCACACCACAGGATGTAAGTTACTCATAGTGATCTTTCCACTGGGTACGACTGTTGCAGTGTACGACCACCCCTGTGACAGTTCATCGCTATAAATAGCTTCTCATGTGACAACAAAGATTGTACACCAGATATACATAAACATGGTGAAGATACACACACGCTCGTATAAGACAAGAGTGTTCTCAGATCTGACCTAGCTGTAAGTTCAAAGCAGCACTCTTTGACACTGCATATCAATCAGTTATTCAAACCGTACTGGTATGTAGCTACCATTCATTCGTAAGCAAGCAGTCAATGAGAAAAAGGAAGGGTAGAATCTGGACAGCGCACACAGGACTGACAACTACGCATACACCCCTAACATTTGGTGCAGCCAATTAACCGTATGTGCATATTTTTGGATTGTCTGAGAACATACGCTATCATCTTAAAACGACCCCGTACAGAATTCATACCCAAGGCCTTCAGGCCAAAAGAAACCAAAAACTAGATCAGCACAATATTAGGAAACTATGACAATGCACTAAATTGTTGAATATTGAAATAACAATATAAATTCTGATAAACTCAAATTTTCCTAACCACTTTCTTTCTTTTCCATCATTACAACATCTCAACCACTCACCATTAGGTTTAGCGTCTCAGCCTGGCGCTGGCACAAAGAACAATGACAGTGTATTTGATTAAGATTAAATGCTATCTTAACTCAAACTATCCAAGTTTCTTCAATGAGTGGCTGTAGATGCTTATAGCTGTGTGCATGACTGATCTCTTGTAGCAGTCTGTATTACAGCGGGTATCAAGATGCCTCTGCCTGAACACACAGTCCCCAGAAGAGATCATATCACCTTTATTAGCTTGTTGAGCTTTTTTAAGTCACTGACTCCGATGCTGCTACACAAACAGTTGATGGCAGACAAAACTGCAGTCTCTACAACACACCTATAGGCAAGCTGGAGCCACCTTGCTACATTGAATGACCCAAGTTTCATCAAGAAGGGCCGTCTGCTCCGGCCCTTCTTGAATACAGCTGCACCGTGGCATCTACAGCCTAGTCTGTTAAGGTGAATGGCAAGATCTTTGCAGTCATATTCAGTAAATCAGTATATCATAGAATAAGTTAATTTCTGCACAGGGCAGCAGTTGGTAACAATGTTGCCTTGCAGCAAAAAGGTTCCAGTTTTGAACCAGGTGTTGAAACTTTGGGCTCTATCTGCGTGGAGTTTGCATGTTCTCCCTGTGCATGGGTGGGTTGTCTCCGGATACTCTGATTTCCTGCCACAGTTCAAAAACATGACTGTTTGGTTAAATTGTCCTTAAGTCGGAGTGTGGGTGTGCACGGTTGTCCTGTGTGTCTCTGTGCTGCCCTGCGATGGACTGGTGACCTATCCGGTATGTTCCCCGCCTCTCATCCACTGACCACTGGAGATAGGCACCAGCTACCTCACGACCTTGCACGGACAAGCATGTATACACAATGAATGGATAGACGTAAGGATGGATGAAAGTTAATTTCAGTAACTTAATTCACCAAGCGAAGAACAACTAACTGCACACAGACTGATGTTTTTGTTTTCAAGTATTTATTTCTGTTAATGAAGATGAGTTCTGCTTACAGCTAATGTAAATACCTCATTAAGATCAGAATATTACATTAGACCAATTAAAAAAATAAATTTGGGCTTAATGGAAAGTATGTTTAATACATGCTTTAAGCTTGTTAATAACAAAAGGTATTTTTAGTCTGATAAATGAGTCTTATAAGAACACACATCGTAATTAATTGAATGTGATCATATGCTCCTCCACCACCTCCATTTCCTCTCAAATGATGTAAATAGTGTTTGATAAATTCCCCTTTCTCCTGAAATCTACCGTCATCTTCTTTGCTTTGGTTGCATTCAAGATAAGATTATTGTTCCCACACTATGTTGTAACATGAAGCATGTTGCAGCCAGTCATGTTGTGTCGTTCATGAGTGAGTTGTTTAAAAGAACAAAACATTCAAGAAAACAAACCAAACCAAATCACTTCATGTACTGATTTGTTCATTACTTGGTTCACTTGGGGTCAGCTCTCTATCTTTTTTCCAAATTATTTTAATTTAAGGCCGTAAGGCAATCCAAACTTTTAGTTTGTACTTCAATTTGAATATTTCTCTATGATACAAGTGACCCCTGGCTGATGTTTTGTAAACATAATCTGTGTGCTGGTGTTTTTACTTGATCTATTTATATTTTTGCCAATACCATTCTGAAGGACAAAAAAAAATGCAACTGTACTAACCCTAAGGTAATGCTAAGCTAACATTAGCCTTAACCATCAAGTCAAGCAGAAAACAAACGTCCCATGATAGTATTCATGTGTTTTTAAAATAGTATACATTATGTGATGAGAATTAAAATACAACTTGATTTAATTTTGTCTTGGTCTCTTTATATATGACGTGGTTTATCTAATTCACTACGCACAGACCTCTCAACTTTTATCAAAAGTTAAGAGTGAGATTATGCTAATGTGGGGGCGGGGCTTGTTTGGGGGCGGGGCTAACCCGATCCTGGAAGAGCCGGTGGAGTCAACTCCATCTCATTTTTATCCCACCAGACAATGAAGTAGACATGTATTACTTGTGTTAAAAAGAGAAGGAGACGTATTAATACTTTATTGTTCAGTTAATGGATTAAAACATAAAAAATACACAATTGTTCAAATAATACTGAATAAAATTAAGTAGTTTTAAGTTATTGACCGAATTATTATACTGTTACACATTCATCTATGGGTTGTTTATCATTGTAAATCTATAACCTGATTGGTGAATCAGGCTGAGTTTCATCAAGCCTTTATGGTCAACATTTTCCCCTCAGCAGCAACACTGAAGCACACAGAGGTTCCTGTTGCGTCTTTACGCACGATCCAGCTGCTGATGTCTCCCTCCTTTCAGCTCAATGCAATTCTAGACTGTTACAGTTTATAACATTCTCATCACCTTTCACAGCGACAGGTTTCTCATCTCAGTCGCCACGCTGATCAGACAAATCTCTATTGCTCTCGTCAGTGCGCTCTGGGCGCACCTGCTCCGAGGGAAAGGAGGGGGGAGAGGAGCAAGCGCGGAGGCACAGAAATACGGTGCATGTAGTTAAAAAATGCAGAATTAATAAAAACGAAACTTATAAACAGACCAAGTGGCGTTTTAAACTGCATCTGGTTAGCAGAACTGTTTTATGATCCAGCGTGCAGCCATGACTGGTTCTGAATGAATCAGTTATCTGGCAGCAACTCTCCCCTGAACTCAGGGGCAGCTTCGCTCACAGGCCGACTTCGGCACAGCATTGTTTGCGATGTGACACAGCCTGTGAACACTGCGTTGCAGCGTGAACAAATGGCCCTGATTCGTACAGTATGCTAATCATACTGAAAATGGTGCTTTGTCAGCTACTCACATCTATGGACTACTACACCAATGATACTATGCTGTTTTATAGGTAAATGGGAGCTGTAATCGGAAGCTGTTAACACTGTTTAGCAAAACGATTCCCCTATTTACTCAGAGTCTACTGTAAGAATGTGGTTTCATGACTCCAATGAATTTAACTGACCTGAAGGATGTGATGAGTTACAGTCTACTGCCAGAATAAAATTTGATCAAATGAGAGAATTGTCACAAAAAACAGTGCTTAATTCTTTTTGAAATAACAGGTTTTAAGTGAACACATAAGATTATAACGAAACAATTATACCCATACTTCAAACTTTGCTCTGTGCCACTATTGGCTTTGATGACTGACAAATGTTTGGGTTTCAAAACACATTAGCACAGAATGAAAACGGGAGTGATTAACAGAGCTGTAAAGTGCAACAGCTGAAGGCCTTTGTAGGCCTTTTGCCCTTTTAATGACTATCTGCCACTGCTTGTGTCATGATGTAGGTTTTCGGTTGTTTGTTTTGGACTTTTCGGGACTTTTCTTGAATCAGCCTGTCACCTCTCAGCCACCAGCCACTATCCAATCAGCTCAGTCTCCTCAGTCACCAGTCAATTAGCCCAGATCAGCTCCACCTGCTGCCAGTAATTACTTCCAACTCTGCTCACCTGTAATCATTACAACTCGTCTTTTGAACGGATACAAAAAAAACCCCAAAAAACACAATATCGTACAATGTGATGAGTCTTCTAGCATTCGTGTACATTTAAGTTTGCTGAAAGCTTGATTACAGTAAGAGTGTCATTGTGTTTTGTGTAAAACATCATGATAGTTTTAAATTAAACCCTATTGCTTGCAACAATTACAGACACAACATGGTGGTTTGAAAGGTATATTCAGAACAACATACAGGGGAATGTATCTTCTGGGTTTCCAGCTGGGTGCTAGTTTGGCACTGAGGATGAGATGTAAGTAGTTATTGTTTAAACAATGAAATTAAGAATAATAATGAAATGTGTTGCAGATAGCTTTTTACTATTAGTTTTGATGAAGGAGGCTCAGGAGAAAATGAGCAAATCCAGACTCTGAGATTGGCAGGTAGTGGTGAATGCTATTATTTTTTATTTCTGGGAATGGCGTCAGAAGAGCTGGTGGACAGGCAAGTGAACATGTGGTGAGTTGCTGAGTGATCCATGTGGCTAATATCAGGAAGGCGGCCAGATGAGCACTGGGGAGATTCACAAAAGGGATTCTGAGAGTTTCAACAACAATCTAAGGAACAAGGAAGCAGAGCACTGAACGTAGGAGCTTCAAAATGATCATAGAACCAGTTCCGGTAAAAGATGGTCAACTGGGATTAACACCCGAATTTGAGGAGGAGAGCAGTGTCAGAGAAAGTAGGCCTCATTACCAGCCTGGTTGATAAAACAGTTTGTCATTTGTCTCAGGGACAGTCGCCTCCTCTTTATGCTCCTCCTGATTGGTCCTAAAGAGCTGCAGCTGCATGGCACACCTGACAGTCACATCCTGCAAAGAAAAGGGAAGGAAAGACTAAATTGCACACCGCTCTGTGGATATGACAGAAACTAATGCTAGTCATTTCTCATTTTCACCATTTATTATAAATTGGTTGTTTCAAACTGGAAAAAATATTCCCTTTTTCCACATTGTTCACTGTAATAAAAAAAATGAATTGATTTGAATTTGGGCCTGTTTGTTATGCCCAGATTTGTTGTAGTTAGTATGTAAATAAAGTAAATTAAATTCAAATTAATTTCACCATCTGGCTCCTTGATTTAGGCTAGCATGAAGGGTTTTTAGAACATTGTCATTTCTGGCAGAATGAAACGCTGAAACTGAGTTGAGGTAACACCTGTGATTATAACTGCTGTCTGAAAAGATTATGCCTCCTAAGGGAAGTATATTCTGCAGTGCTAAGGTTCAGTAGTCAGATGGGGAAGCCATAAATGTGAAAACTCTATCTGGGAAATAAATGTGCAGCTCTGAACAATGCATTAGGATGTAGTGGGTCTAAATTAAAAGTCGTGGGAAGGGAAAGGTCGTGATGAAACCCTTGTTCCTGAGAGGAAATCAGTGATGGATAAGTAACCCTCCTAAAGCATAACTTTTCCTGCATGCACCCATGTGGGCTGTGGGTTCCTGCCTTGGCTGCAGCTCGTGAGGAAGGAGCATTACAATAGCTCTCTCACACAAACGCGTGTGCGTGCACGCGTACACACACATATAAATGCACTCAAATGCATACAGTGGAGGGGGTGGAGAGAGAGGAAGCCCTTGAGAAAACAGAAGTTACTAATTAGGTAAAATTGTCCCAGAGCAGTTGGATGTCTGGCTGGATTCTTCCTCTCCCTGCTCTCTCCTCTCCTCTGCCTGCTTGTCTCCAGATGTTTGACTTCCTGCAGCTTTGACTTTGGTTTGACTGCTGATTAATGTTCTGTTATCACTGCGGGAAACATGGTGGTTGGTCATTAGTGAGTATAAATAAAGATTCTATCCTAAAAAATAAAAAAAAAACGGTGACAGAGGTATGACAGAAAACAGTAGAAAGACACGAAAAGTGTCTTTCTACTGAAAAAAGCTTATAAGTTTACACTGTTCCATTTTTATTTGTGGGGATGAAAATTATCCATATAGATCATTCTGCTTAATTTTTTATGACTGTTGTTTTTATCAATAGCAAACATAGAATTTAAGAATAAATATTGTATAATTATTTTATGTGCAGTTTCATTTCTTGTCAAAAGTAGTAAATAGTGCCATCTACATTTGCAGTGTCTCTGTACTGAAATGTGCTATATCAAATAAATTTGCCTTGCCTTGCCTTACATTAGTGATACTCCATTCCAGGCACATCCGACTGCTCATTGTATTGATGCTGTCAGAAAATAGGAGACTCCTCCTCGAATGTGCCGCCACGCTACTAAATAGCTAAGGGATCACACCACAGAGGCTGCTGCCACCAATTTCCCCAGATTAGATTCCAACCAAGCAGCAACAGGAAGCACCAAAACAATTCTAGTAAGTCACAGAAACCAGAGGAGACACTGCCAGTGTCCCATGTGCCTGTCTATGCACAGCATGCCCTGGACAGAAACAAAAAAACCAAAGAATGTTTTTCTTGATTAGCTCTCAGAAACATGCGACACAGTAATCCCCCTGTTGTTTTACCAAGTTTCTATAGCAAATTTAAAGGTGTTAGCTTCTACATCCTATTGCAGAACTACAGCCTTTCCCAGCAGCCATCTGGTGGGATGTGGGGAAAGCTCCTTAACAAATAGCTAATCCATTCCAGGGAAACAAAAAAGTCAAAAACAGCCATCTCTCCTTCCTTCGCCAGGTTTCATATCTTTGCTTGGAACTCCACACAAAACACCCTAAAAATCCAGGGGATGTAAACAGAGAACAACAATGAGGGGAGGTGACATTTGCAAAAACAGAAAAAATCCTCTAAATTATTGAGAATAATTTTACTAAATTATTTAAAGGGGACCTATGATGCTTCCTTTTGAACAAGTTAGAACAGGTCTATGTTCATTACAATTGTTGCACACAATCCATCTCAGACAATGAGATTTTACCTCTTCAGTTCTGCCTATTTTGAGCTCCTTTCAGAATGAGCTGTTTTAAGGCTTTTTATGGAAAATACCTGTCGCTACCCCTGCTCCCCCAACTCAATGTTTACACTCACACTTTATACTTGTGAAAATGGCTGCAAACAGATTCACAATGGTACAACCGTACATCTTTGACCCTGAGTCAGACCCAGCAGCAGAAAAAGTGAAGCTTCCTGGACAACCAGCAGCGATGCAGCGAGCTGTTTCTGAATGGTTCGATTCTAAATTAACTCAGGCTAGTAGTCTGTTGTTAGCATTAGCTTGTGCTAAATGACAATGACATCACATACTTGTTATCAGTGCATCAACCCTCCAGGCCAAGACTGATTTAAAGGAACTCAGTCATTCAGCACTTTTACAATGTTAAAACCTATTTGTTTAGAGTTGCCTTTAAATGTTAATGCTCAATGTAAACTATTGTAGTTCACTGAAACATCATTAGATTAAGTTTGTAGTCCAATTTACCTTGACCTACTGTTACTGTTCCACTTGTTTATACTTTCCTCCATATGTTTTCTTTTCTTATGTTCTATTCATCTACAGCACTTTGAATTGTGTTGTTGCTGAAATGTGCTGCACAAATAAACTTGCCTTGCCTTTTTGCCAGTAATTTCTTATAGCACTAAGACTGTTGCTAGAAGCAGGAGAGACCCAGATGGAAGTACAAGAACATGCAAAAAGTTCATTTTGAATAATAGGTCCCCTTTAATCTAAGTCTATTGATCCTTGTTTTAACATTATTGTTGTGTAGTATTAATGTCAATGACAGAATGACATAAGCTTGTGTAAAGCAATATTTTCAAAATAAGTGATAGTCTGAGGCTTACTCAACACTGCCAAAGTGTTGAGTAATAAGGTTAATAAGGTTTAATATGATGTTGTTCCACCCTTTGCAGCTATAGTAGCTTTACATCTTCTAAGAAAGCTTTTTTTTTATCTCTGAACAGGTCTACAATTTGGCATGTTCAGCACTTCAGTAACTGCACTGCAGGAAAACATTGTCAGCAGGAGCACGATGGGATTTTATTAAACATGTATATGTTAGGTTAGATGTATCTTTAGAAACTAATGATATAACTAAGTCATGTTTCGATGACTTGTTTTGAGAACATCATAGCAGCTTTATAAAGCTAGTTAACCCCACATTGCAGCAGCATATTAAGGCTAACCTGCAGAAAAATTGTTTTGAACGACATGTCTGTCGTCTGCTGAAATGTATCGAACATAATCTTGATCAGAATTGTAAAGTTGGGACTTGGTGTTGACAAATGTCTTAATGACTTGGATTAATACAGAGGAAAAAGGGGTGAATAATCTTGATCAGGACAACTTTAGGTCATTATATTAGTCACATGTTCTCTTTCACTTTTTCAAATGTGCTTGTGTGAGTCTCTATGATGACTATAGACTGCAAGCAGCTAACATCGTAACAAACCTTGACTTTTAGCCATCATGTCTCAGATCAACAAATGTGAATGAATTAACTTTCTGTTCACACAACAAGCCACTCTGACCCGCCAGGATGTCTTTTACCTGTTGACCCATTTAAACAGTCGAATCTCTTATCAGCCTACCATCTGAATCAAATAACCAGACTCCATACTCCGTAAGATTATCCCTGATAAATGATGGCTCTGTTTCGTAAGCGAAGACTGATTCAGAGAAATGTGGCCGGAAAGTTCCAGTCCGATATTCGGCTTTGTGCTCCTAATGGGAACCAGAGGGAGACTTGTAAAAGGAAACACACATTTCCTGTAGGACTGGTGAGTGACGTACATGAGACTGAGCGGAGGGCCTATTGCAGCTTTAGCAAGCAGGAATGTGACATCAGCAACTGGATCCCGCATGGAGCACAAACCACGACCAAGAAAAGCACACACTCATAAACATCAGAGCCGGACCCAGACTTGGCTGAGGGTCAACAGAGCAGAAACAGGGAAGGGACTTTTTTTTAAGAGTGCCACCCACTTCGCCTTGACTCATGTTCTTCAAGGGCTTTATGGATTGCAGAAATGTGTGTGTGTGTGTGTGGGGGGGGGGGGGGGGGGGGAGGAAACACGCGGTCCTTACAGGCACATAATCACTTCAAGTGCTCTTAAATAGCAGTCCTCGTAGTTCAAAAGACCTAAAAGGGTGCTAATGTGAGCATCAGATGCACTTGAGAATACTTTTCAACATCAAGCTACTTTGTTATAATATTTTCTTTCTCAACTAACCTAATAACACACACTGGTGGTACAGAAACGTGTAGGAAAGAGAAAAGGGTTAGAAAACCGGTCTTTACATTATGTCCATGAAAAAGAACAGTTCCAAATTTGATTGCATGGGCATCATTAATAATGATTAAGCATATTTGTTGACTAAAACAAAGATGTCTTTAGATTTTTGATTAATGTGGAATTGTCAAATAGGGAATGAGGATGGATGAAAGTTGGCGGTCCAAAGCTGTAGTTTGAATTAGAGAAAATTAATCCATATACATAAGAAAAAAATTAAATTATATTTGTTTATTTTTGAACAACAGTGACATTTCTAAATTAAATCAGGCAGGTTTTGTAGTGCAGCAGGATTTACAGTATGAGTTATATGTGCAGATTTAATGTTCTCTCACATATGACGCCCTTTCCTTCTATAGCGTGTTACCAATGCACCATAGATTCTGCACGGGTTTCATGTCTGCCCAGTTTGCTGTAAGCAGGAAGTGCTCTAAAATGTCCTGGCAGATACCTGTGTTGACTGTGGACTTCAGAAAACCCAGTGGACCAACACCAGCAGATGACAGATGACATGGTACCCTAATTCACTGACTGTAGAAACTTCACCCTGGACTTAAAACAATGTGCTTCCTGTGTCTTTCCACTCTTCCTCCAGACTCCAGGAATATGATTTCCAACTGAAATGTAAATTTTACTTTCATCTGAAGAGGACTATGGACCACCGAGCAACAGTTCGGCGATTTTTCCTCCTTACTTGTCTGTGCATATTAGCTCTCGATGTGCTGACTCCAGCCCAGTCCATTCCTTGTGATGCTCCTCCAAATTCTTGAACAGAATTTTCTTGACAATCCTCTAAAGGTCGCGGTTATCCCCGTTGCTGGTGCACCATACTTTACGATGAATTGCTCCATGAATGACCAGCTTGTTTTGCTATGACCTTTAGTGGCTTTTCCCCCCATTGTGGAGGGTATCAATAGACTGTTTTTTGGACAGCTGTCAAATCATCAGTCTACAGACCATTATAGGCTCAGGAAACTTTGTAGGTGTTAACTGGCTTATTAGTGGATAACAAGAGTTTCCGATATTTAACCTTTTAGCAATATTCTACTTTTCCGAGGCACTACATTTTGTGGTTTCATTTTCTGTAAGTCATAGTCATCAATATTACAAGACATAAAGGTTTGGAATATTTCACTCTATGTGTTATAAATCCACTGTATATAATATATGAGTTTCATTTTCTGAAGAGTGTCAAAAATGTTGAACTTTTCCTCAATATTAAATTTTTTTAGATGTACCTATATACAGTTTAGGAAAAAAGTTAGTTTTAAGAAGTATTTAATTGTTGTGATGCCAATAACGTTTTTCTATTGCTTTTGGGGAATTATCAAAATAATTGCTGGCATCCCATTTTCAAATAAATGTTAAAAGAAACACAGGCAACCCATCCATCCATTATCAACACCTGTTTTTCCCTGCAGTGTTGTGGGATGCCTTTTATTTCCTATCAGAAACAACTTTTTGGGTGTATCTTTTCAGAACACTCAAGGACACAGTACAGAACAATCAGAACAATAGAGATAAAACAACAGACAGTAAAAGTTACAGTGAACCGGCAATCACAGAGAGTATGCACTTTTGAACAGATGGGTTTTGAGTTTTGACTTGAACTGGTAGAGGATGTCATTATTACGGATGTCTGGAGGGAGAGAATGTCAGAGTTTGGGAGCAGAGCGAGAGAAAGCTCTGATCCTCATGATGCTGAGGCGGGAGAGAGGAACGGTGAACAGAAGATGAGGATCTAAAGGTGCGGGAAGGAGTAGCGTTGTGAAGAAGATCAGAAAGGTAGGTGGAGTGTTGTTGTGGATGGCCTCGAATGTGTACAGAAGGATTTTGAAATCTATTCTGAATCTAACCAGGAGCCAGTGGAGCTGCTGTCGGACTGGGGTGATGTGATTAAATTTGGGGGGTTGGGAATAATGCGAACAGCTCAATTTTGAACCACTTGTAGCTTGTAGAGGAATTTCTCAGGAAGACCAAAGAGAAGAGTTACAGTAATCGACCGATTAATATTTTTAAATATTAATCTGCAAGGTGTATGAATAACTTTAGGCTTAATGTAAGTTTTTTTTTTCAACAGTGGATCCATTAAACAATTTTATCAGTCTGAAGTGTTTCCTTTCATGATAATTTAAGAAGAAAAAACGGGGAGTGCATCAAAAAGAGGCGTTCTTCAAGAACAACAGGCTGCAACAGTCATTGTGTCGCTGAATAAATTGTGCTGTGTTGCCAGTAAGGAACAGTGCACTACGCTCAGTGGTGTAAGGAGACAATTTAACGCTGACGTTACTGTGGGGCATCTGAGGAGTCGACTGTTGTTGACACATATGTAGCTCCTATATGTAAACTCCAGTAAAAACCTTTTTTTTTAAACTGAATAATTGTTTTATTTGGTGGTCAGCATCTACACAGAAATGAAATCAAATACCTAAATTCATTTCTTCAAATTAGATTCAGTAATAACATTTTCAGTGGCATTTTATTTTATGATTGCACTCTCATAGGACCTCATGACCTCTTAGACCCAGCAGGGAAGAGGTGTGGACCAGTGATTGGTCACTGGGATCTCATACGATGTGATATTGCTCTGTAGCTTGACGTTTTATGCTAATAGAATGAAAAAAATACATTGTAGGTCCAGCCATGAGAGAAACAAAAAGGGCTGAACTGTAGCATTAGTAAAAGCTCTGAATCCCAGAATGCACAGCATTAACCCAATTTAATGACAGCCACTAGGAAGGAGGCGTTTTACAGCTGGAATCCCTGTAATGTCACAGAGCTGCAAACAATCTGGCACGTAGCAGCGCTCTTCGCAGGCCTCCTGGGGGGACAGGGAGGGACACACACGTGTCTTGGTCTCTGTCCGAGTAAAATACTGCATGTTCAAAGAAACTTTGGCTCAAAACCAAGCACGGCTCGCTCTTTGAGAACACCGATGTACAAATTCACTCCATCTATGGTCCTGTGTGGCCACACCTCACCAAACAGGTTTTCATAGAACAATAAAAGATGGAGAATGGCTCAGCTATTAGTTCCTGGTAGTCGGTTAACGCCCCTACTTGGTAATTTTGATCAAAACTGTAAACTTTGTTGATAATTTTCTTTTTAACTGTCAGTATCTTCGGTAATATATTTGCATGGACTCAGTGCTGGACTTAATTTTGTTTCACCGTCATTCCTTTCAAAACTAAAACAGATTGGTGTTTATGTAAAATATGAATATCTGCTACTCTGCTGTAAGCCCGTGTGAGCTTGTTTAGTCATTTTGTTATTCAATTTTCTAAAGGCTTCAGACCTTGATCTTCCACTTGCTCATTAAACAGAATGCTTAAGAAGCTTTAACAACAATGTAAGGTGACATCACTGAGAACCAATTCATTTCCTTATCAACAGGAGTAGGCCTGCTTCCTAACATGCAAGAACGTTGCATGTTAGGTTAAAACAGAAAACACCCAATGTTTTTGATTTGCCCTTATTTCTTTTTTTACTTGATCATAAATACTTCCAACATATGCTATGTACCCAAAATCCACCCCAGACATACCTTCCAGTTTCAAATGACTTGTCACAATACTATTTACAAGTGTTGTGCTAAGAATTGAGTCCCGGCTTTCCTGGAAGGCTGCCTGTTGTTTTGTTGCTTTGCAGGTGCTCATGGGTCTTTACCAGTTGACTAACAGCAGCTGTTTTTAGATGACCCATCCCATCGCTCTTATATTTTCTTTATATGGCCTTTTTGCAGTTTTGGTTCTGCATTTTACACCAACTTTCTCTCTCTGTTAGACACTGATCCAACATCTGATTAATCGATTGTCTCAACCCTTGTAAGTTGATGTTTCATGCTCTAAATATTATATGTTAATAAATTCATTTATAATTTCTTTTTTTTTTTTTTCCAAGTAAAAATTTGTCATGGTTCTTCTTGATTATCACGTCTTTTTTTAATGAATTATAAGTTTGTTTGTGACAGTGTGCTGACAGGCTCATGTCAGAGCACATGCTTTTTAACTGAGGCAACCTGAAAAACGTGTCTTTTTGGATTTTGTGTCAAACGTATGGAGTCACGTACCAACCTTGGACCTATTACCCCTTTGTCAGTCTAAGGGGCTTTGACTGCAGCACGTACTCTTAGGATAACATTGTTTTACTTCGACGACTGACATTTAGTTACTGCAGAGAAGCAGAATTTGAAGAATGTGGAGACGTAAATAAAAAAAAAATGCCTTGGGTGCAATCTGCAGAGACTAACTACTAACTGTTGTGAGGTGATCACATTACCGAGAAGAGTCCAAGTGTACACTGAAGCCTTGATTCTAGGAGTCAGCAGTAGATATTTTATCACAGCAAGTGGGAATTGTCAGACTGCCAAGGCTACATTTCTGAACAGGAACAATTTAAACCCTTTGGTGAATTTACAATGAAGGCCATATTTATAGGAACCTTTGATAAAGGTCTGCAAAAAGTCTTTCAACAAATTCATAAGTTTGGTTTAGAAAAATCTAAACTTTTTATTTGCAAAACATTTATTCAGTGGGCAGAAAAGCCTTGTTCAAAGTAAAGACACCAAGGCACGCATGATTAATGGCACCCCCCCCCCCCCCCCCCCCCCCATCATTACTTTGTACAACTGCCTTTTCTGAACAGCGCTTCAGCTGCATTCCACTTGCAGCCAGTACTCATAAATTCTGACTTCTGATCAGAAGAATCAACTGGAATGAACACTAAAGCGGGACTTCCCCCTCGGAAAGTTGGATGTTTTTTTTTTTCCAGGCCAAATGTCGGATCCAATATGGCAGATCCTCGCATCAACAACAGTAAGCTGTGCACTGCAAAAATGGATCTAAAAATAAGTAAAATGTTCTTAAAGTTAGTGTATTTATCCTTGATTTGAGTAGGTAAAATGGATTATCTGCCAATGGAATGAGTATTTTGATCCCTAAATTAAGATAATTAGACATCCTGCACTTGAAATAAGATGATGGAGATGAATTGTTCCCATTTTAAGTGAAAAAATCTTATTCTATTGGCAAATAGTCTTATTTACCTGCTCAAATCAAGGACAAATACACTAATTTTAAGAACATTTTATTTATTTCTAGTTTTGTTTTTGCAGTGTGATAAAACATGTTCATTTCACAAGACACGGTTTTAAGAGTGCGTCTAAAATTGATGCTACATGTGGCGGCTGCAACTCTGAACTAAACAAATTAAAAGTGGTGTTTGCATGTGGAAATTACAGGTTTAAAGGATGATTATAAGAGGTACCACAAACAAAACAGCTTTCCAGGCCGTCGCCATATTGGAATCCTAACCTTTTGTTTTTTGTTTTTATTTGGAATCTCAACTTCTCCTGTAATATTTAACAGGGCTACAACATTCAGGGATCTTTGACCATTCTTCACTGTACAATACCTCAGTCATCCAGTTATGGGTATTCTTATACGCTTCACCACCCTACTCTTTGAAAGGATTTCAGTCAGACTTCTATATCTTGCAAAACCATTTATAAGTTAATTTGTGTTTTAGTGTGTTTTCCTGCTGAAAGATGGCATAAGGACCCATTTTCGCTTCACTGGTAAGGTCCAACAGGTTGTTTTATTATTAAAAAATGTCCTGGTATTGATGATGCCAAGGAGTGTAAAAAATATATTCAAATGGCTTCTGAAAGGGTTGACGGTGTCTCTGCACTGCGCCATAATTATAAGTGGGCATAATATGCTTTGCCAGTGTCCATCCTTAGTGCCATGCCAGACCGTAGCCCAGCTCACTCAATGTGATTAAAGCAGCTGATTCCTCCAAAAGTCCCCAAAAGACTTGAGAAAAATTGCATGATATGTGTTGATTCAACAGGGAAGATTGTGTTTTGGCACCTCCAGAAAGCCGGTTGGCATGTAAAGTGAAAAAAAAAAAAAAGGACAATATTTTGTTTTTTTTCTAAATATGTTCAGTCTCTAAATAATACAAATACTCAAATATGCCAACGGAAAGGTGTATTCTGAAGAATTAGGACACCCTCCTCACTTTGACCAGAATAACCTCAAGGACACTTCTTTGGCCATCTGCCATTCTGAGGAATTTGCCCCAGTTAATTTGAAATCTGAGGTTTGAAGAGGTTCTTGCATGTACAGCCTGATTTTACAGGACTTTCACAGTAGCAAGAGTCTGCTATTGGTCACATTTTTAGGTTTTATGGAGATTTTGTTCAGCATCTTGTGTTCTGCTGTGGGGTGAACCTGCTTAGAAAGTTGCCATGTTTTAATATCCTCCACTTTGGACTATCCCCCCCTCATACATTGGAATAGCTGATTTCACCTTTAAATCCCTTACCAGAAGTTGTTTAACGCTCAAGGTTTGATCGGGAATAGACGTTTTAATTCATACTTATAACATTTGCACACTTAAGTGAGATTTTAGCCTGTTGCCATGAGCTTAAAAACAAGTATTTTTTTTTAAAACTGCATCTAAACCGTCAACTGTTCTTTTCAAGACAGCCGAAACAGAATTGATGCAAGAGGTTTCAAATTATGCTTGTAAATATTGGCTAGAAGCTAATACAAAAGATCAAAACAACCTTACAAGATACATAATAAAGTACGACTCAGGAATATTTTCAATAAACTTTATTTTTGTCCCATTTCTTCCCTCCCCAAAACATGACATACAAAAAAAAAAGGTGATCGGAATTTAACATTTCCTCTTGTCAATACCGCAACTTTTACACAATAAATAAAAAAAGAAAAGAAAAAAAGACAAAAAAAACACATGAACATGTATAAATAAAAAAATAAATAGACATTATGTGCCAAAAAAATAAAGATTCTTCTGAATTGGCTGATGGCTTTCACAACACTGGGTGTTTTTAGGGAACACGTGTAAGAAATACTTGCATTCCAGGTCACAGTTTTAAGGATACAACTCTGGATCATGAAAGCAATGTAAACCAGAAGGATTACAGTACAGTACGACAGAATACAAGGTTTCCTTTTTTTCTCCATAGAGGATATTATTGGGCTATATACTTATAACAGTTGTTCTAAAAGCTTATACCAGGTAGTGAGTGTAGTGCTATTGGGTTTACTTTTAAACTTGGCTCGAAGTGCAAAAGTAAACCCCACCTTTTAAAAACCCATCTGACATCTTGCTCGTAGCCAGCTCGACATTCATCAAAGGGTTGTTATTACACTATACAGACATCCCTCAGAAAGGCACTTTTATCCAAACCTCCACACCCTCACATTCCCAATGACGTCACCTCATTTCCTGGCGCTTGTGTAGAGGACACACATTCACCTATTGCGCGTGAATTTAAAAACGGAATCCTTTTTAAAAACGAAACCTTTAATATATTTGGTTAAAAACTGTATAGTAAAATTCAACAAGTGAGTATAAAACAAAACAAAAAATGTAGTTATCAAAAAAAGTTAAACGAAATAAAAGTGCAGAATCAGTGTTCGTCCCTGTAGCATCTCGTGTACCGCATTTGTGAAATTTGCATCAAATAAAAAAAAGAAAAAAAAAAGAAAAAGAAAAATGTGACATTGCCTCAAAAGAAGCAATAGTTTAGTATCGCCTTCATTAAATGAGCCCAGAAATATTGTGCGTGTGAGGTTCAGATCTTAAGTGACCTGTTGGCTCATTTTCAGAGAAAAAAAAAAATTATATAAAAAAAAAAAAAAAAACAAAATGAATGTGCGCCATGTTCCATAAAGGCCAGAAAACGACCGAGGGTAGGAGGTTCTCTCTCTCAAGTCAAACTATTCTGAAATCCGAGAGCAACTCAGCTTAAAAAGATCACAGTTGCAGTCTACAGGGGGGAGGAACTTGCTGCTGAAATGCATTTCAGACAAAAAAATAATAAAAAAAAAAAAAAAAAAAAGCCTCACTGCATTTCAACCACAAGACCAACCCTTTTTCATTTGCAAGCCGTTTGAACAGTTTTGTTTTAGTGTTTAGGAACCTTTGAGAAACCGTGCCTGCACAGTCAGCCGCCGGCTGACAGGCTGCAGGGTCATTGGCGTTCCAAAGGTCCGTCCAAGAAGCAGTGGTTCTGAGTGATTAAAGGAAAGTTAAGGAGGGTCTTCACGTACTCGCTCTCCGTCGATTCACACAAGGTACCAAGCTCTTCTATCAGGCATCAAAACCTTCCAGGTGGACACCTTTTGAGGCAGAAACTGGTAGGCACAAACCCTTCAGGCAGACGCTTCTTTGGGTAACTTCACGGTCGCTCAACGTCATCAAGGTCATTCAAACCAATCCGCCCGCCAACGGCGGTCCAGGAAAGATTGTCACTCAGTCAAGTTGAGCGGCGTTTCATCAGTTAAAATAAAAAACAGGCTTCACCTGCCCTCTGCACTGCCATGAGGAACGTAAACAAAAAAAAAATAGCAAAGGCCAAGTAAGGAAAAAAAAAAAAAAAAAAAAAAAAAAAAGGAAGTCAGTAACTAGTCCGGCTGCTTCTGAAGCATCTGCCTCTCAGCCTGAAGGAATCAGAGCTGCGCTCTCAGGCGTCGGTGTGGTGCTGGAGCAGCTGGACCACATATCTGAGCCGGTGGCGTAGCTCGGCGGTGCAGCCCAGGTCCATCAGCATGCTGAGGAGGTACGTGTATGAAACACGCTCCCGGCTGATGTAGGTGAGCAGGTAGGCGTCGTCGGACGACTTGCACAGGATGATCTTTGTGTGGTCGGTGTAGAAATTCACCTAAAGAGAAAAAAAATTATTATTATAAGTAAAAGGAGAGGCCGAGCTTCTTACCAACTAGCTCATTTAGTTGTAGCCTTCATGAACTTTTGCGAACCTGCAGGGTGCCGTTGTTGAAGAGCATGACGAGAGCGTGGTCAGTCTTCACCCACTGAAGCAGCAGAGGAGGGGCGCTGGAGTTCTGGTCCTCACAAGGCAGATCTCCACCCTGAGGAGAACAGAAAAGTTTTGGTTTGATCAGCTGACTCCTTTCTACAAGACTTGCTGTTAAAAAAAAAAAAAAAAAAAAAAAACGACACCCATGTACGGAAGAACGGCGTTCAATACCTCCATCAGGTTCTGCTCCATGTAGTTGGCCATGAGTTCAACAATCTGTTTCTGGCTGCGAAGCTGCTCGGGTAGCGACTGGGTCGGGAACGTGAAGTGCTTGTTGTTGGTCAAGCAGTAATGAACCGTCCTGTTTGGATAGAGAAAAAAAAAAAAATAGAAACTGTTGAATACAGGAAACATTTGAAGCCCAACTCAAGACGTTCTGAAAAGCCTTTGGCAGCCACTTACCTGCGTTGGTCACAAAGGCTGAGATGCGTCCCCTCATTGAAGAGCACGCCGATGCTTTGGTTTGACAGCTGGTAGCCGAAACCATATTTGTTGGAGTAGTCGACCCATTTCGTGACCCACAGGAAGGACTGAGGCCTGGACAAACAGGGCGGGTTTCTGGTAGCTGGAGGGAGAAAGAGAAACCTGCCGTCATTTACAGAGTCCAGAAGTCAGCATCTTATAAATAAACTCCATAAATGCAACAAAAGGTGTGCGGCATTTAGAGATGTACGAGTCAGCAGGTATTTCAGGAACTTAAATGGCTAGAGGCCGGAAAAATTATCCTAGAAGAGCTCCAGTTTGCTTTAATGAGCCTGCATCGCTAACTGATGCCTCGCGTTAAGGCGGCGGCATTTTTGTTTCCTGGCGACGGCAACCGAACGCACGGACAATGTGAACGCCATGGATGACAGAGTGCTCCGAACTCACCTGCAGGCATGGTGGCCAGGCAGCTGTTGAGCACCTTGATGGCAGCTTCCGCAACAGCTGAAGGAGTCAGGACATCTTCACATGCTGGAGGGAAGAAACAGAAAATGCCCATTACAAAATGAGTAAGGAATACAGAAAAAAAAAAAAAAAAAAAAAAGTCAGGTAATCAGATTAAAAGGAAAAAATTAATAAAATACACCTACGTTCAGTGCTGCTGGCCATGGTGCCCTTGAAGGATCGGGATATGGACTTCCTGGATTCCTCCTCGGCAGGAGTCTGTTCCAGAGGCACAGGGCTGACCAGCTGAGCAGCAGGAGAAGGCCCCTGGAAGGGAAGCGACATGGTTGATAACGCGTCACGAGAAAAAAAAAGAATCCCAATCACATGAACTAATGACCATGACAAAGAATAGCAACTGCAGATGTGCACAAGAACAAGACGATGCTTGCAAACTCTGCTAGCTCGAGCAGCAATCTTGCAACGTCTACCACATCATAAATGAAAGTCGTTTCATTGGTTACGGTGCTTTTGTTTTGCAAAAAGCTGCAAACTGCATTTACATGAAGCAGCTTTACTTTCCATTTCCGAGTTATCGCAAAGCAATTGGTTTCGAATCATCAATTTTCCTCATGAAAAAAAAAAAAAAAAAAAAAAGAAAGACAAAAGCTCACCTAAAACAAATACTTTAATGAGAAAAAAGGATCGAGCGCCTTAACTAAAGGAGAGTTTTTGTTCCTGAACACATTGCTCAAGTCCTCAGAACAAACAATGTGGCTCCTATCAGGCCCTATAAATAGAAACTGGACCAGCCTGATTAAGGGAGGGGCCACCTGAGCGTCCTGTTGCTGTGGCATTTAGGCTCTGCTCGACGGTGGATAACAATCTAAACTGAGCACACAGTGTGCGCCTGCTCTCACACAAAAATTAGATAAAAATTTGTACCGCAAAATTTGTTTTCCCCTTAAAAAGGAACAAAACAAAAAACACTGAACACCAGATTGGCTGTCTGACAATTGTCCTACTTATAAAGAACACCTCTAACAGTGCAAGTTTAACGCACATACCCAGAACTTTATAATAGTTACCCTATATTTGGACTTTATTGCCTCCCTTCATATCAAAGAACCATCGTTCCACAAATTAATACCACGCATAATGAGCTTTTACTATTGATGTAAATAAGCCAACATGCTGCGATACAGTGGCAGCCATGCGCTGCGCCAGAATGGCTTGCCAATTTCTCCCTTTTAACTAAGCCAGGTTGTTATTTTCTTGTTAAAGCAAGGGAATGATAAAAAAAAAGAGAAGTCAAAAGACATACCTCATTGGCTCCCACTGTTTTGTGGCTTATCTGCCGGTTGATGGAACACTTAACGATGCCCGACACCAGCTTGGAAATGTCCTTGTCGTCTTTTTCCTCGCATGGAATCTTCTCTGCTGTGAAGACAAGTTGCAGATCTAATGAGCAACGGCCTTCTGAAAGGCCCGATTAAAGCCCTGACTGCAGTCCAGCGGGTGCGCACTGGCTTTTGTAGCCTTTAATAAAAAAAAACGTTCATGGGTGCCGCTGCCACCTACCTTTTGCCTTTTTCTTGCCAAAGAAGCTCTTGGCCATTTTAGTGAAGAATTTCTTGGCCGGGCTTGGAGGATGGAGCTCTGGTACCATCACACAGCTGCTGGGGGGAAGTTTGTCGGGGGTGAAAGCCTGTAAATGCAACGAGGAAACAGATCAATATTTTGCCTTTCGACAAAAACACGCTAAGACGGTGGACAAAAAGTTGTCAATACGTTCACTATAAAAATAAAAAAAAAAAACGACAGTGGTGATTCGTGACATACTTTGTTGAAAAACTCGTGGTTGAGAATCTGATCCAGAGTGAGTCTGTCGCTGGGATTTTTCTGCAAGATGCCCGAGATGAGCTTCTGTGCAGCGGGGGAGATTGTGGAGGGAAGGGTGTACCGAACTTCCTTTATGCACTTGTACGTCTCTTTCAAGTCGAGCGTCTCAAAGGGAGGGTTGCCACACATCAGTGTGTACCTATAAGGAAAAAAAAAAAAAGCCGGTCAGTTTGAAACAAAACGACGAGCACAGCCCATGGGGCACCAAACGCAGCAACCAAACTCACATGACGCAGCCGAGCGACCAGACGTCGGACTCTGTGCCGTGACCCTGCCTGTTGAGCACCTCGGGGGCCAAGTAGTTAGGGGTTCCGCAGATTGTTCTGAGAAAAAAAAAGAAAAAACACAGGCGCATGTCTGAGTACCGGGTAAAACTCACATACAGTTTCTATTATGAAACAGGGACAGAGAACAAGCTGAACCTTTTTTCTTTTTGTTTTTCCTGCAACACTCATTCTGGTATGCCACAGGAAGGTGTCAAGGCACCGAAACTCTGATCTAAGCCCTACATTCAACTGTCACTTGGAAACTGGTTCAGTCAGGTACTTGCAGGAGGAAAGCAGTAGGAGGAGGAAACTGCTTAGTAACCGATGTAATGGTTTTAGGTTAAGCTACTTTGTGCAGAAAAAAAAAAAAAAAAAGGAGGGGGAGGAATAATGAAAATAAAAAAATAAAAAAAAATAAAAAAATAAAAAGGCATTTTGGTTTTAGCTGGAAAATGACAACCCGAGTCTAGAGCAAAACGATTGCTATAACTCACTTTTTCCTCTGTTCCACAGTCTCCAGCTTGGCAGCGAGGCCAAAATCTCCCAGCCGCAGCTCCATGTTCTCGTTGATAAAGAAGTTACCTGAAAGAGACGAGGGCCTCAGTTAAGGCGGCATTCCACAGGCATGACTAAAAGCCCCGTCGGATTCCCGGGATGCTTTCGGAGTGTTGTGCTGCGCGCCGCCTCGGTCGCTCAGCCACGTACCTAGTTTGAGGTCTCGGTGCAGGATCCCCCGGCTGTGGAGGTACTTGAGGCCGGATATGATCTGCCTGAGGTAGTATCGCACCTCTGGCTCCGTCAGAGTGCGCCTCTCCTTCCAGATGTGCGCCAGGGACTGCGAAGACAGAGCAATGAGTAGACGGTCAAACCGTGCGCCGGCCAGTCAATAATAAAAATAAAATAAACCCACACGCTCGCTGCAGTAGCAGGGAAGTTAATTGGGGAATGAGAGGGCAGGGTTCAGGTAACTGCTTGCTTGGAATAGCAATTTCTTGGTGCTTTGCAGTAAGCCGTCAAGACCATAAACAAATTATTTTTTTCCTTCTAAAAAGGAACATGCCAATGAAATGTATCCTCTGCATTTAACTTGTCCCTTAGGGAGCAGCGGGCTGCCACCGTCTGGAGCCCGAGGAGCATTCTGGGTCCAAGGGTCTTGCTCAGGGACCCAGAGTGGAGGCCTGTGGGGTTTGAATCGAGGAACTTGAAGCTTTACCAGCCACTAGACCTCCACTTCACCCCTACATTACAGCAGCTTTGCTTTCATGCGACTCCATTACATCAGTTTGTGATGCCAGCCAGTTTTTTGAATAGTGAAAATCAGCAAGTTTCCCCTATAATGGGTCAAATGTTTACAAAAAAACCCTACATTTCCCAAAATGCACTTGGGGCTTATTTAATAAGACCAATAACTGAAGGTGTGAACCAAACACCTGACATTTCTTATCAGTTTTAGTCTTCAAGGGATATGAAAATGAAAATGTGGGAGGGGGGTCTGAGTCAGAAATTAGAAAAAAAAAAAAATCCAAAAGCGTGTAATGGCCGGGAATCGAGGCCAGTCAACTTCAGGGTGAGAAATCATTTACAGACACATGCAAAGCAGCTTTAACAGGGTATTCCCATAGAGCTGAGAACTGGAGGAAAGTTAAAGCCCTGCCAACTGTGGGTTAAGAAAGAAAGAAAGGGGGGGATAAAAAAAAGAAGGAAAGAAAGAAAGAAAGAAAACGGTCTCTGCCGTAAGAAGCTGCAGCCAAATGGTTCTGGAGGTTTTCCGGCATCTCACCTTCCGACTGCAGAGCTCCAGGAAGATGTAGATGTTTTCATGGTCCTCGAAATAATGGGAGAATTTCACCACATGCTTGTGCGACAGGGATCTGTGGAGCTCTATCTCGTTCGTGATCTGGCAAGATTTGACAACAGACCCGTTAGCGAACAAGTTCGACATCCAGACATTTATTTTATTTATTTTTTTATTTTTTACGTCAGACATTATGCAACAGACTCGGGCAGCAGGACATGCATGCACCTTTTCCTTCTGGTGTGGCTTGGAGACTCTGCTCTGTGGAATCACCTTCACAGCATACATCTTGTTGTTGGAAAGGTCTGTCATCTCGTAGCATCGTGCAAAGCCACCCTTTGGAGAGGAGAATAAGGAGTTAAAAAAAAAAAAAAACCTGCAATGGCCATAAATTAATCAGCCCTCCCAGGCAAATCTCCCAGCAGAGGAAGCTTTAGACTGAACAAACAAAACGATTCATCATCTGTAATCGAGCAGCTTCTGAAAGCTCTGCCAGGGTATTAAAAAAATAAATAAAAAATAACAAAAACAGGGCCAATCTACTCCATGGATCATCTCGTAATCAAAGTAAACTGAATCCAGCAATCAGCTGTTTTTATTGCTGCCTTTTTTTTTCGACGCAGACATGTCTCCACATGCCCAGGAGACGTGAAGGATGAAGCACGGCGCACTGCTGCATTCATTAACCGTGAAAGTGACGGAGACGCTTGCAGCTCTGCGGCAGGCGGAGGGAGTCTGGCTCCCTGCCCTCCGCCGCAGCAGCGCATACATGATCATGATGGAGCAACACGTTGACGCCAAACGGCCTTCACGCAAACACACTGTGCCGGACACGTTTATTTAACCTGACATACCAAAAAAAAAACGCCGTATATGGGTAAGGAAATAGCGAGGAATGTTCAGGTTAGTCAATCATTCTTGAGATTTTTGTGTGTCGCTTTTTTTTTTTCTAATGGAGGTGTTGCAAACAGGAGCTGGACACACCTTGCGTCTGATTCATTCATCAAAAACGCGCACGGCGGGGAGGGAGAGAGGCGAGATGTGGCGCATCCACCATGAGGTTCACCTCCCCTCCCCTCAAACACACTTCACCGTGACTCCTAATCTAAATCTAAAAAAAATCACGTCTGTCACCTAATTTATTCAGTTTCTGGCGCCTCGCAGCGAGCCGCTCCGACAGGATCGGAGCACATGGAAGAAGCAGAGCCGCCTTACCTTGCCCAGAAGCTTCCCTTTGCTGTAGGACCTTCCCGTCTTGGCGTCCGTCACCACCTGGGCCACCTCGGGCTTGATCTGCTCGGGTTTATTCCTGTTGTTCTTCGTCGAGGCGGTGGACTGGTGGTGGTGTCCGCGCTCCGGGACGGGCTTGAATAAATCCGCGTTCATGTTGCGGCACGGAAGACGCTGCGCTGCGGTTGAGCGACCGGAGTCCATTCGATATAGAAATCGGCTTCTTTTCCTATTTTTTCCCCTCCGTGCGTGTACAATTCCTTCCTCTTGCGTTTTTTTTCTCTCTCAAAAAGAAGAACGACGCTCTATATCATGTCCCTCTGATCCGGTTGTCTCCATCTGGCGTGTCTGAGCGCAGATCTGCGAGGCTATATAGCGAGCCGTGACGTCACGGAGATGCGGTGGGCGGGCGCGCCACAGAGGAGAAAGTCCAGATGATCGAATGTGGATCCGGAGCATCTCACAGGAGCATGAGAAAAGCACCATCCACAACAGGTTATCAAATAAACTCAAAATTCGGATTTTTTTCATCCTCATTTTAATTGTATTTTTTTAATTAATCTGGCCCGACCCATTATCATACATTTACTTATGTTTCTGATTGATGATACCTGTATCAGGAAATTACATTACATATCAGCAAGGTTCTGAAATATATCTAGAGATACTAAAAAAAGAGCTGCTGTTCCTACACGACCTAAAAAAAACAGCGCACAATCTAAACTGCTCCATCAAAAGCTTAGAATTCCCCAGAGTAAAAAAAAACAACAAAAAAAAACACAACACAACACAAAGTGACAAGTTTTACAGAACGCTGCTCCCTGGTGGAGAAAACGTGCAAAGCCTTAGATTCTCTATTCTCAGATTTAAAGAGCAAAGCAAATACAATTTTTAAATGCGCACAACTCTCCTATCTAAAAGGCACAACATATCCCTCTATATAACACCATGAAGAGCTTTAAAAAAAATAAAATAAAAAATCTGTGGTGGCATCAACCATCTTCTGTGGGGGAGGTTGTTGGAGCAGCAGCTGCAGTTGGGAGGAAATGGTTAGATAAGATCATCATCAGGTTGGCCTACGCAGTACTAGGATGCCCCCTCAACCCAGAGTAGGTGTTGGGGGCAGAATTTAATAAAAAAAAAAAAGACACTTTAATTTGAAAGGGAAATTAAGTGTCATTGCAACTCATTATGCACTTTCTTCAAAAACGTTGCCGTTAGTTGTTGATGGCAGAGATGATCTCCTGTAGCGGTCTGTCTTACAACAGATCCAGAGAAGCCTCTGACTGAAGACACCCTGCTGTTGTATGATAGGACTCTGGCAAAAAATCTCATCACTGTTGGACATTGCCTCCCACCACATGCACTAAGCTGTTGCAGAAATGGTGAGCCCCTTCAGTGACAGATTGCTGCACGATGAATGCATAAAGGACGATTATCGCAGTTCTTTCCTCCCAGTAGCTTAGACTTAACGCTCCCAATAAACTCAATAGGTTTACAGCTTTTTCATTTTTTTTCTTCATTTTTGTTGTTAATACAGATTTTGCATCACCCTACTCAATTGACATTTAATTTTCTCAGCTATTTTAAATAACTGTACGGTGTTTTAAATTGGTTTTTACCGTGCAACCGTGCAGCCTTATTTTTTATAGTTTTACCTGCGCGGGTATCTATGTGCTTCCATTTGCCTCTGAATTTGCCCTACTGAGGGGCAATTTAGGATATTCTCCTCTGTAACTGTAGAACGTAAACAAGAAACACGTACACAGAAGTGGGTTCAAGTGTTATCTTTGTTGAATGTTAGGACCAGTCTGATGACAGAAAAACAAAACCATACAACAAAGTCCAGAAGTAAGTCCATTTTTTTACAATGACTATATTTTGAGGAAGTGAACTTGATAAGAACACATGTAAAAAACAAAAACAAAAAAACAAACAGAACTGTCCAACAAGAACAAGGTATAAAAAGCCAATTGAGGGATTTTGCATTTGTTTTCAATTCGATTCGCTAGAGGCAAATATAACAGAATTATGCTTATATGGATATTTATGGAATGCAAATTTAAATTCTAGTCCCTCTAGATTACATAGGAAAACTGAGGCGTGACTTTGGCACAGTTAAGAACAGATCCGCCTCTGGAAGAAAGGAAACAGACTCCACCGCCTACAATTTACTCCTTGAGTGTCAAACAAGCAATAATGATCATGGTGTGAAGGGCGCCCTCTGCTGGACGGCATTTTTTTTTTACCCCTTTTCATTATATATCATATTTATCAATTCATTACAGGTCATAATGAACCTAAAATTATACAGAACCAAAATCAGTTTACAGATTGACCATACAATATTCTCCAATGATACGGGATCTACCTTTAAATATTTGAGTTATGCACACCTGAACTTTGACAGTTCTCATTTGGTCACATTGTAGATAAAAAAACAAAAAAAAAAGAAGGGAACTTTTAGATGTCCATCATATCTTCCCCTTTTTTCTTCTTGTCTTGCGACTCTGTCCAGGCTTTGTTGATAGTCCTCTTCATCTCATCATCTCCCTCGTCGTAGATCTTCTTCAGCATAGTCATGAGGCCCTCGCTGGGGTCTGCGTTCTCCTCCATAGCGGGTTTGCTGTTGAGGCACAGTAGGAAAGTATTGTAGTTCATATTTCACAGCATGCGGATGCTCCTCTCAGCTGTTCACGTCATTGCTGAGAGCAGATCATAGTACACAGTGAGATAGCTGGCACTGATATTTTCTACATGTTAATGTGTGAGATGTCCTTTTTGAAAGTTTAGACAAACTGAAAATCTGCACATTTGGTTTTAGAGCTCCTAAGCCGTGTAGCAGAAGTATCCATCAGCCCAGCTTTTACAGTTACAACCACAAACACCAGTGTAGTCTATTGGGAATTTCTATGACAGACCAACGTAAAAGTAGTGCATAACTGTGAAGTATGGGTTTCAATCTTCTCTCTGATAAAAATCTGACGGAGGGGCATTGCCCTGTATAGGACATTTCACTAACAACTTCAAATTCAGAACAGCATGTGCCACGGCCATCTTAGGGTTCTACAAACAGAGCAGCAATGGTTTAATAGTTTACTAGTGAGTCAAATAGTGAACAGATCTGTCCTGAATGTTGCCTCAGCAGACATTACAGCAACAACAAAACACCGTTGCTGCTGCTGCTGCGTTGGAGTGACTCGTGAAATGATGATCGTGAGCATATGCAGGGAGTCATTTCCATTAATTTTTTCCCAACCCCCAAAGTATTGCCCCAGAAATGTCAGTGTTGGATACAAACTTGTAACCGAGAGGACTTTACTGTGGAGTCTGACCAAAGACACCTGTGTGCTCTCTACATTTCCTAAGGAAATGTTGCTAAGGAGTCAACACTTGAATGTCCAGACCTGATATCAGCGACTGCAGCATCTGTGCAGGTAGGCGACGTTTGTTTGGCTTTTCCTC
Source organism: Fundulus heteroclitus (assembly GCF_011125445.2). Classification (NCBI taxonomy): domain Eukaryota; kingdom Metazoa; phylum Chordata; class Actinopteri; order Cyprinodontiformes; family Fundulidae; genus Fundulus; species Fundulus heteroclitus. The sequence continues at coordinate 15,425,195 of NC_046366.1, forward strand.
AGCGGAATGAAAATTTCATCATACAATCCATGAAGGCTGTTCATGTGAGCGTCAAGTGTTGCTTAGTCTGCTTATTATAAGCGACTTTAGGCTTGTTTTTCTCTTAAGTCACTGGTAACTTTGGTGAGTCAGTAGCTGTGGTTTCTTGGGTTTGTTTTTAAACGTGAAGTCGCTTTTTTGAGCTTTGCCCTTTTCTGGTTATCGTGCCGTGCAGCAAGAGCTATCAGCTATCGCCAACCCCCCCAAGACAAGTATTTTACGAGCAGGAAAGTCCCGGTGTGTATAAATACAATAAATACATTTGTGATGATTAGAGGCGGCCTCTGTATTACCGTGTGCTGGTTTACATGGATCAAGTCGCTTGTTTCTCTCACAAGATTGGTGATCTTTTGTGTGTGTGTGTGTGTGTGTGTGTGTGTGTGTGTGTGAAGGTGAGATGGGATCTGAGTGTCTAATTACAGCAGGATGATTGACTTTGCAACTTTAGAAAACAAGCCATTTTTAAGTCTTTATTGCAAAAAGCTCCTATAATAATTTAAAGCATAGGCCTGTAATAACAAATATATTTTTTCTTAGTAATAAACTGTAATTCTACACAGATTCAGCTGGTTTCTTCCTCGCGTTTGATCCCTAGTGAGGGAGAACGGCCTCTTTTACCTTCATATTAATACTGCTTTCTTTCTGCTCATTTTGAGGTCTCTACATTTCAACCAACTTTTCAGCTGTTCAATCGAGTTTCTCGATTGAAGCAGGTTGAAATGAAGCTCCTGGGACGTTGTCATCTTCCAAAATGATGGTTATTGTAGTTGTTGACATTCTAGTTTGCACTGAGCTTTTCCCGGGCTGTCTCCAGGCAAATGTGACGTCATTTGATCAACGTCCCATTCAGCACGAGTCAACGCTTTGTAGAACCACCTTTCACTACAATTACAGCTTTATGTTTACGAGGTACGTCTCTCCCAGCTTTGCACAGCTACAGACTAAATTCATTATTTATTTGAAAAATACCTCAAGCATAGTCACATCTTATAAGGAGTGAACAAGAACTTTCAAGTTTGCTGCAGATTTCAGATTTGGATCCAAGTCCCGACTTTGCTTCCATGTTTCACTGTAGCTATGGTTGTGTGTTTAGAATCGCTGTCCTGCCAGGACGTGAGCCTCTGTCTCAAGTGGTTTACAACCTGCAACAGGTTTTCTTTAACGACAATCCATACATCTACCCACAAACATCTTCTTGCAATCAACTCCAACCAGCTTCCCTGTCGCTACTGAAGAAAAGCATCCCCTCCGCACGGTGGTCCAACTAATGTGCCACCAAAGGGAAAGTGTTTTCAGGATAGCATGCTGGTTTTCCTTCAAACGTAACATTTTGAGGCAAGCCAAAAAAAAGTTCAGTCTTGGTCACATCTAACCGGCGCACCTTCTTTCACATACTGCATGCGCCGCTTTCTCTACAGGGCTTGCAGCAAACTGCAAACAGGCCCTCTTCCTGCCACGCTTTCCATAAAGGTCAGACCTGACAGCCGTCCTCTCTGCAGATTCTTCCACCAGAGCTGTGGGTCTGTGCAGCTCCCCTAGAGTTACCTTGGGCCCCCTGGCTGTTTCTCTGATTGCTCGTGTTTAGCTGGATTTGCAGTTCTGCCATACTCTTTTCATTTAGAGACGATGGATGTAACGATGCGTTCTGTGATGTTGAAAACCTGGAACATTGTTTTACAGCTTTACTTTAAACTACTTAGCAACTTTATCTCTAACGTCTCTTGCGTGCTACTTGATCTTGATGATTGTGTTTGTTTACTTCTGGTATGCAACAACCCTTCATTGAAAATAAATTAAATTACATAGAAATGTAATTTCCAAATTAGGTGACAATGCAATTGGATGCAGCAGATTTAATTGGGGGTATCAGATTAAAAGGGCCCGAATACCTGTCCACGCCACAATGCTCATATCTTTGTTTATAAAAAGAGTTTAAGAGCCATGAACCCGTCCCACTTTACAATTATATCCTAGTCTGTGTTGTTCTATCTCATAAAATATATTCACATTTGTGGTTGTAACGTGCCCAAATCTGAAAGAGTCCAGACGTTATGAATAGTTTCGCATGACACTGCAAGTCATTACAACCTCAGTCTCTGCCAATAAACGTTCCTCAACTTCATGTCTACTAATCCATTTTGAACTTACTCCTTCTCTTTTGACCGTTTCTCCACTGAGGTGAGGCACTCCCACTTCTTCGTCGCCTGCTTTTTTAACATGACCAACACCATGTCTGTTTTTACCTGCAAGGAAAACAAAACAGAGCTTCAAGCTACGCAAAAAAACCCCCATAAAAACATGACGTCAAAATAAAATGGTTTTAAGCAGCCTTGTTGATTTTACTCAGCCTCAAATGAATGCTTCTAGAGGACATTAAGTTATACAAAAGCACGTTTCTGTGTGCCGTAAATTGTTAGAGGGCTTCTCATATGAAGCTGAGAAATATGTAGAGGGGATTCTTTGCTTTTAAGCGGGGATGACCGGTATTTAAAATCATCGGCAGACTGGCATCATGGCCATTATACTGAAAAAGGTTATTTTCACTGAGAGCAAATAGGCCAAGGAAAATAAACAGGACATGGCCTGCAGACGTCACATTTAAAAGCAGATATGGATTCTGTCTAAAAGACGGAGAGATAAAAGGTTCAAGCAGCAACGTTGTGGCAACAAACTGGAAACCTGGTGCAGTTTTGTCTAAAATCACAAGTTTTGATCTGAAACTAGCTGTTTAATACGTAGGTTACAGCACAACACCAACTACACCAGCGGAAACTGCCAGGCGTCTGTGTGTGGGACAAAGAACACAGGATCTAGAGCTGAAAAGAAAAACAGATCTGGATTGGACGCTTTGCGCACCTTTGTATTACAGGTCTTACTCACCTTTTTGTAGCTTTCTTTGTCGTCAATTGGATGCAACAGGTTAAGAACAGTCATCTGATGGTTTTTGCCATTTAGGTCCTTTATCAACACTGAAAAAGACCTGCGAGAGGAACGAGAAGAAACCGTAACGATAAGACTTGTCCCATGAGGAACACACAGAGCGGGAGTCGTTCGCTGATCGTGGCGTTACCTTTCCGTGAAGTTCACTTCTACGTTTTCTGCTGGAATTTTGTGCACCTCTTTCAAATCCAGGTAGATTTTCACAAACTTCTCGGACTGGTCCCATGCTGCGGGAAATTTGAGTTAAACGACACAGTCAGGGCAAAAAAAACAACAACAACAAAAGCTCTTTCATGCAGTTTAACCAATGCACTGCCTGATGAATCCATTCCACACACACGTACCGTAGCTGGTGATCTTCACCGTGTACGCTGCCTTGGACGCTGCAGATGGGCCTGCCTCTCTCCTGGCCTGCTGCTCCTGCTGCTGTCGTTTGCTCGCGAGTTCTTTCTCCACCTTCTTCTGTTCCTGCTTTAACAGCTCCTGTACCCTTTTCCTCTCCGCCTTCTCCAAAAGGGAGCTCAACTCCTGCAAGTCTGCTTCTAGCTGACTGATCTGTGTAGGACAAAAAAAAAAAAGGAGAGTTTTATATTCCACACAGTAGGGCTGGACGATATAGGAAAAAATAAAGCATATCGATAAAATAGAAATCATTTTGATCGATATCGATAATTATCCAGAAACTCAAAACATATGTTTTAAGTGCAGCCCAGGCCATTTTATGCTGTTGCTTAGCGACCTAGTTTTAGATACAGATGCACACAAACCTTGAATTCCATCTCAACCCTTTATTCAACAGACTTTTTTACCAAAACTGCAAGTTTTTTAAAGAGAAAACAGAACAGGTGCTCTCTGAACTCTTTGAAGGGGGCGGAGCTTGGGGGTGGGACTGTTCCTGGATCTGTGTTTGTGATTGGTTGGGAAGATGTAATGACTGTAATAATAACCTACATGGCTAGAATGCAAAAGGAAGGACAACTTTTAGTCTATTTAACTTTTTATTGACCCTTTTTTCTATCATCGATATACGTATGTATCGTTATTGAATTATCATCTAGCCCTACCATACGGCACAGACCTACGGTGAGTCTGCTCTTCTACACTGCTGTCACCAGCATAAATAGCAACGCAACCCGTCAGCCGGGATCGCAAATTTAGAAAAGCTCGATCAGCTGAAAGAAAAAAGAAATGGAGTAAAAGTGTTAAAGAGTAACATCTGACATAACGAAATATGCATGGTGTGACCGAATCAATCCTGACTACAAGTCAATTTTATTTATAGAGCACATTTAGAGGAAACCATCTAATTACCCAAAGTGCCATAGGGAACTAAAACGGACCAAGATGTAAACTTACTACAAAGACTAAAATGTCAAAAAAAAAAGACTGAAACAGTCTGAAAAGCAACTGATAATAAAAGATGTAAAAAAAAAAAAAAAAAAAAAGAGGAAACGCATGTCTAATATTTAATGGCACGATCATTTTGGAGCCACGACTGAAAGAAGCCCAATCTCCTCTGAACTTCAGCCTAGTGTTTGGTACAATCAACAGAGGCTGGTCAGCTGATCTAAGGGCCCGCTGATAAAAACAACATTAATCTTTGCTGCATATGAGCAAAATGATCCAAACAGACCTGTTAGTATGCACAGATAATGATCTGCCGCTTCTGTTAGGTTTGTTTGACTCTACTGATGCTTTTAAGGGCAACTTAAGACACTTAAGACTGACTTGTTTCTCCAAGCTTTCTATCTCCAACAGTGAGGGTGTTGTATGACCACCATGCTATTTTTATTTTTTTTACAGAATTTTATACCACTGAGACAATAATTGTATCTGTATTGTGTATTTTGTTTGTGTGTAATGTGTAAAGCACTTTGTGACCCTCTCTTGTCTGTGAAAGGGGCTATAATAAACTTTTACATACTATACTAAAATTGTCTTGCTGAAGTATTTAGGTTCAAAAAGCAGCTAATACATATATTTGCAAGAGATTTAAAAACAGACATCCACTAAAGTTTGTTTCCAATACAAGTTAGTGTTTCATCAATCAAATGTGTTATAATAATCTAGGTAAAATCCTTAAATGGTTGTCTATCAGTAGGCCTTTTTACGACGATAAGAACATTTACATATTCTAAATATCTAAAAAGGATTTTTTTTTTAAAACGTCGGACAAAACCAATCCAAATGTAATGAAATTGAGCCATAACCCCAACAATATAAATTCTAATGGGACTAAAAAAAAAGAAGAGGAAAAAAAAAAATCATATTATTGCTATGTTCAAATATTGACAATGATGGTTTAGATTATTTCTGTATACATTAAAAATTATTTACCTATGTGATGAGATTGTGTAAAACATGGGCATTAAAGTTTATTTATGCCGATTGGCCAAAAATTCTTCCTCTAGTGCAGGGATCAGCAACCTTTACAACCCGAAGAGCTATTTTTGCCCTCGGTCCAGCAAAACAAATTCTGTTTAGAGCCACAAAAGTTACACGTCTCTTTGAAACAAGAGCTTGTTTTTATAGTATAATATAGGAAATTTGTTTACATTTTTTTAATTAAAGATCATCAGTTTTTATTATTTAACCAACACTAACAATTTTTTTGTTTAGGTTTAATGCATTTTGTTCAATTGGACATTTGATTTATATCGCAAATGGCATCAAAATGTTGAAAAAGCAAGTCGTTTGCAACCTATTGACAAAAAGATACTTTGTTTAGCTAAAGTAAAATATTCTATACAACATTAGTTTCTTTCTTTCTGGAAGTGTTATGCATATATTGCAGAACTAAATGCATCCTAAAGCTAACAATTTTAAATTACCTTTACATTTAGAAACACTGACCAAGTTTGTAAGAGCCAAAGCTGAAGGTGTAAAGAGCCACAGGTTGCAGACCCCTGCTCTAGTTGCTTAAATGCAAATATATTCCTATAACTTACATCATCGAAGATCATTTAAAGCACTTTTAAAAACATCTAACCAAAAATAAACTATTTGCGGATTAGCAAATAACATGTAAATAAACAGCCCGGAATGTCTAAAGCAGGGGTCAGCAACCTTTACAACCCGTAGAGCCATTTTTGCCTTCGGTCAAGCAAAACACATTTTGCTTAGAGCCACAAACGTTTTTATTATTTAACCAACAGCATTTTTATGCTTAGGTTTAATGCATTTTCTTCAATTGGACATTTGATTTTTATAGCAAAAAATAGCATCAAAATGATGAAAAAGCAACCTACAACCTATTTGCAACTTACTGACAAAAAGATAATTCATTTATCTATAGTAAAATATTCTATACAACATCAGTTTCTTTATTTCTGGAAATGTTATGCATATATTTCAGAACTAAATGCTGCTTAAAGCTGGCAATTTTAAATTACCTTTACATTTAGAAACATTGACCAATTTTTTCCCCTCACATTTTTTGTTCTAAGTTTTTAAGGCAAGGCAAGGCAAATTTATTTGTATAGCACATTTCAGTACAGAGACAATGCAAAGTGCTTTACATGATTAAAATGAAGGAAAATAAAACAGAATATAAGCAAGTAGGAATAAAATGTAGAAACAAAATAGAACACCAATAAACAGTTGGACTAAAAAAGTTGAACTAATGCTGTTTCAGTAGAACAGTTTAACTAGAACAGTCAAAAACAGTCCTAAACAGATGTGTTTTTAATCTTGATTTAAAAGAACTCAGGGTTTCAGCACTTTTACAGTCTTCTGGAAGTTTGTTCCAGATAAGCAGAGCATAGGAACTAAATGCTGCTTCTCCTTGTTTAGTTCTAGTTCTAGGTATGCAGAGTAGGCTGGAGCCAGAAGGCCTTAGTGGTCTGGAGGGTTGATACACTGATAACAAGTCTGTGATGTATTTAGGTGCTAGGCCATTCAGGGATTTAAGAGCCAAAGCTGAAGGTGTAAAGAGCCACAGGTTGCAGACCCCTGGTCTAAAGCAATAAACAAATGCAGACGTGTGGAAACAGTAATCCGCGGTTTTCTTGTAGAGGCAAGAAGTGACCAGAAACAGCATCGATTACACAAAGTTTATCACAAACAGTGTTTTTCCGGGTATTTATTAAAGCCATGTGATTTTAATTTCGTTGCCATGGCAGTCAGAAAGCGTTAAACCAAGAGTCTGCGCACTGGCGTCGCCTGCTAGTTAAAAGCTGCTGGAACGTTCTGGCAAACTCCACTCAAGGCTAAAAGCTAAGTTAGCATCAGAGATTTCAAGGCACACTTCCAGCAATGGCCAGATACTACTAACATATTTATGGAATAAAATAAAATAAAATCAGAAAGCACGGATTACTCGAGTTAAGATCGAAGCAGTAAACCACGAATGGAGCCTTGTGTCATCTGTGTGCGTGTTAAAAGTTAGCTACTGTAAACTGACGTGCTGCCACGGAAGTGAAACAAATTCAAGTGTGAATCTTCAGAATGTTGCTTCCCTGACAGTATTTCTGGGGCCTAAATGGAGGCTCACCTGTTCTGCTACATCCATTATGGTCTTGTAGTTTCGAACCGTACCCAGATGTTAGCTTCCCTGCGGCAGCTCTGCTGCAACAGTCCTCACCGTACACTGCAATGTGGACCCAGCCAATGGAAGACGTCCTCTACCTTCCGCTTCTTCTCCTTTCAATGGCGGCCGGCAAACAACGTTTTGGTGCTTTACCGCCACCAGCTGGTATGGAGGTTGCATCTGGCTATTAAACTGCGACGTATATTTTTAGATTTAATATTTATACACAATATACGTTAAGAAAAATCATATATACTATATTCTCTGTTAACATAGTATCTTTAACATATCTGAACAAATAAGAGGGAAGTCAGAACTTGAGACTTGTCCAAAAGGTCTGTCCAGTTGCATTTTGTCGTCTGGCAAATTGTGTACCAGTGCCCCTCTTTCAAAGGCAAATGTTGTACAGAATAATAAAACATGTTCCACTCCATGCCATGCATATGTCTGTGGTTATTATGACTCTTATGGTAGCAGGCGCTACTCTCTGCTGTCTGCGTGCAATGGCTAAATGTTCAATACCGCTACCCACTGGCCTGAATGAGATGCTAACCATTCAAATAACTTGGAACAGATTGTAATGAACAATATCCCGTTGAGTAAAGTATTACACTAAGCTATTGTAAAGTATAAAACACAAAAGCGCAATATAAACTGATTTCCATAGATATTTCCACATAGATCTCACTTTAAGTATGGATGCTGCAAAACACAGAGGCATGAAAAAATAAAATAAAATCCAAGAAACAAGAAGAAGAATCAAAACAGGGCACAAAGGAAGAACACAATAAATTGAGAAAAGGGACGAAGGCAGGTAGACAAGAAAAGGGAGAAAGCGCAGAAGGAAAAAAAAAGGAAGGAAACAAGAGAAGTGCAGCAAGAGAAGAAAAGAAAGAGGGAGATATGGCAAGAAGGAAGAAAGGAAAGAGGCAAGGGACAGGAAATAAATGTTAGACATGAAAGAGGAAGGAAAGGAGAACACATGAAAAAATGAGGTGAGGAAAATTAGAAGGAAGGCAGAATATGAGGAAAGAAAAAAGGTTGTTACAAAAAGAGAGCACAATGGGATAGTGGAAAAGTCTGGAATTACAAATAGTTTTTCAAACTTATTCAGATTGATAAAAGTATGATATCAAATTCTACACATTTCTGGAACGCACATGAATCTCATACCTGACCAAATAACATCCTAATAATCAGGTTTGTCGTAATTAAATCTTACAGTGGCAATGTTTCCATTAGTTCTTCCAACAAAGCAACATTGATTTTCCTCAAGAGCTGCATTAAATTCTTCTTTAAGCCGGTATCCGTCTTAAAAGAAATTTTACCCTGATAAGACATGGTGGCAATAAAGATTCTTCATGGCAGCCTTAACAGGGTTAATGTCTGGACTCTTTAGTGGCCAGTCCAAGTGTGAGAGCTTTCATGGACAGATGTTTCACAAAATTAGTTTGATTTGCATCTGGAAAACACGGTTAATAAGGTTGATTCAGATTAACTCACCTTTAACCATCCAAAAGCTGACCAAATTCTGTCATCCCTTCTCTTATCAGAAGCCATTTAGACCATCTAAGCATCTAGGTCATTGCTCCAGACTCTAATATATACATTCCAGACTCATTAGTCTTTTCATATCATTTGTGATTGACTTCAACAATAACTGGTTTTATTAAAGCTTCACAGCTAATTACATCCAACAGCTTTTTTGTGTGTAAATCTTACAACAGTAAGATACATTTTTATAAGACTATGACAAGCTTGTGTATATTTTTATAAACAGTAAAAAATCCATGAAAGACAGATCACTTACAGCAACATTTATTAATCATTTTAGATACACATTAAGTGAAACTGATATTTTCTCTTCCCACGAATGTCATTGTTTCTACATTACCACAGGAAAACATGTGCAGATGACCACACAGCCAACAGAATGTGTCCAGAAGTTTGAAACGCCGACGTCCTCCCTCCTGCCAAAAATGTTTTTTAATGACACAATCTAACGAGTCCAACAAGGCCACAGTCACCACCTTGCCCTCAGGATTCCAGACATCTGATTGTGGTCAGCTAGATGCCGGAAGACGATACGACTCAGCCTCCATCTTCTCTTCACTCCTCGGGGTCGGGAAGTGAACACACACCTGTTGCGTATCCTCACTGGGCAGCTGTCTCTGGGCAGGGCTGCAATCTCCTTGTCTGCTATTTCCTGCAAACAAAGTCAAATAAAGCTTTCAAACTAGCTCGCAGTTACCCTTTTTCTTTAGAAATAACTAAATCTCCACAAATCACATATATAAACTTGAGAATAACTAAATTGGCAGCTGCCCTATTAGAAAAACAAAGACTTTTTTTTTTTTTCCCATTCAGTAAATGTCTGTTAATTACAATGTGGAATACGTTCTAGAAATACTGCACTCTACCTGGAGTTCTTTGGGCAGGATGGTGTTCTTCCGCAGAGCATTAATTCGTAGCCTCTCATCGGCGTACTCAAAGGCCATCTGCCTTCTCTTCACATCCCTCAGCATCCTCCAGTCGACATAGTAACTTCTCACCTGCGTCACTGCTCCCCAGCAGCTCCTCAGGGCCTGTTCATCAACAACATGCAATTAGTCCAGGATGTGCAGATAACAGCCCGGGTTACTTCTAATATCCACGGTGAGACCTTGCGGCCTACAATGGCCAGGGGAAAACAATGAAGTTTATGAGACGCGGGTTTCTTCATTAAGAAGACAGTAGAGCTGACTGGGAGGTGTTTTCTTTCCTTTGTTCTCAATCAAGAGAAGCGTCCATCTAAATAAGGCTCCTTTTAAAGAAATGCTACTTTCTACTTCCAGGTACAGATGCCGACTTCGGGCTCTAATGTTAGATATTTTTTTCATGGGAATTGATAACAAAAATCAAGTATGAAGGAATGAATAACAACAAAAAAATCATACAGGTGCATTTTAGAAGATTAGACAATTTTTAGTTTAATAAGGTCAAAATGTAAATTAACATAGATTCATTACATACAGAGTGATATAGACAGATATTTATCTCCTGTTGATTTTAAAGATAATAAGCTATAGCTTAAGGCTGGTTCACTCGGCAGGATTTTTAGCCAGATTTTTGCCACGACCTTCCCCTTCCGAGAGGCGCCGATCTCGGTGTGTCTCTTAAGATGATCATTAGATATATTCCTGCCGTCTGTGTTGTGTTAAGAGCGATCTGGTCCACTCAGCAGAACATTGGGAACGCTCAGACCTCAAATTGGGGATATTCAACATGTTGGATGGTTTTGCCCCGATATCCTAGCGTGTTTGATGGCCCCGAGGACAAACGAGCACGCAGCCTGTTGAATGTGATGTGCAGCCAATCAGAAAGCGAGGCGAGGGATTTCCAGAAACAGCTCACCTCCATATCAGGGCAGCAATGGAACAGCCCCCCGGGCCACACTGTCTCCACTCCTTTAACCAGTGGCTTTTCTTTTTATGGTGTTTTTTTCTCTGTTAAAATTAATCCACAGATTTAGAGTTCATTTACTCTAAACTCACGTTTAATCTTGAGAGGATTCACAACAATTCCCGTCTGTGGTGTGTTTTGCTTGTCATCTGACCGGACACCACAAACTGTACAAGCAAACCTGTTTTATCTAGGAATTTTTATCGTTACGTGTGGCGTCTCTCAGGCTTTGAGAATCAGCAGACTATTTTAAAATCCTGCAGAGTGAACCAGCCTTAAGGAAAATGTGTTGTTTCTCAGGAAACTAGGATATTGCAGAAAAACTATTAAAAAAATAAAATAATGTTATCTGGTGGCTATGTTATGATCTACTCTACACAATCACGGAAAGGACTGTTGACTTGGACCCTATCAAACAGTCACTGACCCACTCCACAAAGAAGGTGAGTCACAAAAGGAGCTGGTGGTTCACTGGGTGGTGCCTGAAAACTTTAACAGAAAGTTGAGGGGAAGGACAGTCCCAACTGTGAGAGAACTGGGAAACTAAACCCATACAAGAACTTGGGCAAGATTCACAAAACATGGTTGACTATGGCAGGAGTCGGTGCTTCAATAGCCACCTCACAATGACTTATCCAGGATATGGGCTGTAACTCTTTCATTTCATGTGGTAAGCCACTCTTTAATCAGAGACAACGTCATCAACAGCATCTTAAGCCGGGCCCACACTACATGATTTTTTTCCCCTCAACTTCCCCAGACGGGGGAAAGGCTGTGTTAGTTGTGGTCAGCCGACACACAACAACGTTTGAATTTTTGAGGCAGATCTCACCTCAATGGGGTGGTGTGAATCCATCAATAAAACCACTGCAAAGACTTCTTGCTGACGGCTGGTAAAAATAAAAACTGGGATACAGCATCAGCTGCGAGCCGACTTCAAAAGTAGAAATCTATTCGTAACCATACAACATTATCAACATAAACGTGCTGCATCTCTGGCCACGATCCAAACTTTTGTCTAAATGCAGTCACGTAGTGATGAAAACAACCAAAGAACAACAGTGAGCTGCTCGGATATTTGAGACGAAAATATAGGAAATAATGAAGGGTCTTACATAGACGTCAACCCAAAACCTACAAGTAAAATAAATAAATAAATAAATAAATATCAAATAAATGTTCCAAACTCTCAACATGTGTATAACAAAGAATATGTTCTCCAACATCCAAACCATATTCATTTGTGGGTTAAATTTTACAAATTGTATCTCTTTCATTTTATGGGGGAGAAAAATATAGCATGACCAAATTGTGACAGCTACTTTTACCGCCACCTACTGGAGTGTCTGTCCAAATTGTCAAAATGAAAACTCCACAATAGCTTGATGCGCTCAGCTGGTTAGAAAAAGCAGTCTGTCAGTGCCAACACCAAGCGCTTTCAAAATATGTCACAAGTAGGACAGTCACGTGGTGAGTCCCGAGCTTCACTAAATTCAGTCTTGTTTCTCTTTTTATAAAAAACAAAAGTAGAGGAGGTAAATTTGGCATTTTAATTTGGAAATTAGATTCCAGCAAATAACCTGTTGCTTCAGCTCCAGTGGGGAGTTTTCAGTCAACAAATGACATTACGTCCAAAGTTAGGGCAGTGTTCCACCAGGAACTTTTAGAGCACTTCATGGTTCTCTCTGCTGACAAGCTTCACGGATATGCCCATCTCCTTTTCCAGCAGCACTTGCACCCGTCCACACTGCCAAATGTACTAACACATGGTTTAATGGCCTGTGGTATGAGCGTGTTTGATTGGCCAGAAAACTTCCCTGACCTAAACAAGCAGGGAATCTATGGATCGCTGTCAAGAGGAAGAGACCAGATCCAACAATGCAATCTAGCTGAAGGCCAGTATCACAGCAGCCTGGGTTTCCCTTAACACCTCAGCAGTGCCACAGACAGATCTCATCCATGCCATTTAGCAATGATTCAGTGTTTCAAGCAACATTAGCCTCAATCAAGTACTGCGTGCAAATACTGGAAACTTTCGTACAGATTAACATTTCATTACTCATTTTCTAATTGGTTTTATGTAGTATTCTAATCTTCTGAGATTTTTTTTTTTTTTTGCCTTTTTATGATCATAAACTATAACAATCCAGATGAGTAAAACTGTAGGGATGGCTTAAATCTGAGCATACCTACTCAAGTGGAAAAATGTAATGAATTACATTTGAATACTGATCTAATAATTTTCTCTACTGTCATTTGTTTAAATTTCTCTCCTTGAAATAGACAAAAGACTCCTATGGGCATGTGTTGAAAATTAACGTGCTTGCTATAACGCTTAAACACAATGCATCTGGTTTACGCAATTGTTAAATCCATATGAACTACATCAATTAAAGATTCGACACTTGAAATATGCACCGAGATCTACTTCGACAGTAAATACTGAAATGAATGATCATTCCGATACTGTTACCAACAGTAACAGCAATGTCTGTATTTGGGAGGGCGTAAATAATGTATAGTTTTACACTGTGAAGTTGTCCAGAAGTCAATAACCATCTTTATTAGGACTTCGCGTGTTTTTTTCCATAAACGTTTTAAAAACATTTAGTTAAACTATGTTAACATTTCAAACTCAGCTCATCTGAATCAACATAAATTGTCCTGTTTTTTTTTTTTTTTTTTCACCACAACACAGATTTCCAGCGCATTAAGTAACATTTAGACCCTACAGCTGTCTATGACCCTAGCATTAGCAGTCAAGCTAGCGGTACGAAGCCAGTCGGAACATTAGTATTTTCTCTGCCACTTCGTCAGTTTTCCTGTCACAGAAATAGGAGCCCCTTGTTATTAAACTGCAGCTCAGCCTACAACATATGTGTTGGAATTAGCTGTATTACCTGCTTCGGTGCGTAAATGGTGGAATAAAAGGCATTTAACCCCATACATGCTACTCTGCTAGCCGCCATGATGGAACTGGGTTAAATCCACCGAGGGGGGCAAGATAGCAATGTAGAAAATATCGCCCCCTATGGTCCGGGAGGGTGAAGTGATAATTTAATTTGTCTATTGTTCTTTTCCAAATAAGTGTCTTTTTTATACATTTAAAGTTGTTGTTAACGTTGCAATTTCTAAATAGGGCACTTAATGTCGTTCTGAAGTCACTAGTTTTTGTCTCTTAGGTTGACAAAATGCGCCACTTAAAAAAGTAACAAATTGATGGCTGTGTTTAAGAAAAAAAGAAAATAAATTGTGACGATTTAATTACGCTTTGATCAATTCTGACACACCAATACCAGTGTTTAGCCTGAGAATAACCTCAAACACAATCCACTGAAAACAACTAAAGGCACTTGCTTCATGACGTAACTTCAATTATTGTGATGCTGCTTGGAAACCACTGTGTGGCAATGTAGCTTCATGATACAAGTCATCCTAAACATTCCCACCAGCCACAGCAGCAGAATCTATACCGTTTTTATTAAACAAAAAAATTAGATCCGACCACAATCCTACTCTAAATATGTAGAATATACAAATCCACCCGGACCGTAAGGTCTATAATAATTAAGCTTTTGTAAGGTAAGAAAGTATTTAGCTACTCTGTTGTTTTTACAAGTTCAGCTGGATGCTGTCCTAAAATGTTTAATGGAGAGAGAAAAAAACAAAAGAAAATAACTTCCATTAGACTCCATTAAACTTTCCTCATTATTTTGGACCCTGGAGGAGATGCGTTCTTGGATAAATATTAACACATGACAAAGGGGATGCAAGCACTTCCTCTCAAAAGATCAGCCTTTTTAGACTGGAAGACCTCTGCAGGAATACAGCTGAGGAATACTCAGCTGTTTTTATTTAATATTAGGGTGACAGAACATTTTAAATAACTGTGGCTCTGAAATAGGCGGTTGTTCTCAAGGTCAAAAATGCTTTTGTCAAGTTTATTGAAATTTGGAAAAACAGTTTTGTCAATTGACAGCAGTACTATGTCACAATTAAACTGCTATTTGGCGCTCAGATGGTTTTGGCCTTTAACTGAAACCCCCATAAAAGCTGTTCCAAGATCATCAGGAAGGCAAAAAAAATAATAATCACTGAGGCATCTAAAACAGAGAAGGATGTGAGCGCTGACCTTCCAGGATTTCCAGTTCTGAAAATTATGATATATGTCAAACTGTTAACTTCTGCCAGCAGAATCAACCTCTTGATTTATACATTTAAAACGATTCACTGCTGCCTTTTTCACACATGTCTTGTACAGCTTAATAGGAGCAAACGTGTTTTTATTATTTTCAAATAACACAAAATTAAAGTCCTTCTGAGTCAAATTGGGACCGTGCATCTTAGAGTGTTTGCACTTTAGCAAATGCATGCTTGATATCAATGTCGGCTAACTGCCTTAGAGTTTGATCAGCTCTACAGAGGATTATACTATATTGTGTTTTCTGGTAACAGATGGGCCTTACAGGGTTTACAAGATATCTCAGGACTTGGATGGAAAATCAAAGCTACACAACGTTAAACCAGTATGCTTTTGAGACAAATGCACATTACTCAGAGAGACAACCGACAGGTGGCATCATCCATAAAACTGACAGGAGTCAGGCGAGCATGGTCAACCAATGACACAATGCTACTGATGCTTAAACATCTGGGTCTGCTGCATACGTGTGAGAATTGTAAGAACACATAGAAGGCTAGACACGAACACAAGACCAACAGATTTCTAATGCGTATGTAGGAATTTACACTTTAAAAAACAAATCAAGCAAGCATTGTGGAAGTTCTTCTGTCCAATCAAAACAATGCATTTAGCATAATTATTTATTGCAACAGCCAAAAGTATTATTTTGTCACCCGCTAGGTTCTCTGATGGCAGTCAACAATATTTTCTGTAACAGCGGTTTATTCTTTCTTTCATCCCGGCCCAAACATGCTGATTAAAGCAAATACGGATCCCTTGGCTGATCAAACGTCGGCCCGATTTACTCCATGCCACACTGAGATGAAAATATGACAGGAACAGATGTCTGTGTATTTTCCTTGTGGCAGCTATAAAAGTGTTTGAAGACGAGGGAAGCGGTTTAATTTGCTGCTGGCATCTCATAGCTTTCTTATCTTAATGCCTCGCTGATTAAATGTAAGATAGATGGGGGCAAACACACACAACCAAGCTATTAAATTCATGGTTACAAACGACTGTTTCTTGCCGCTTGGCATTTCGATGTCTGCTACTCATCTTGTAAACAATAAACAAAATGTTTGTTGCGGGTGGGCATTCACATGTTTGACCTTGACAAGTTTACACATGAACCTCTCGTCACAAATCATATACTGTCGTAGCTTACAGTTGCAGTGAAATATGAGGAAACAAAGCAAACAAATTATACCTAAGATGCTTTCAGATTTGAATACCTCAATTTTAGCTCAAATATTTGACATAATTCACAGCCTGCTGCAAAAACAAAAACGTTGCGTCTACATTTGCACAGTAAAAAATGTCTATGACTGTAAAGTGCCAGAGCGTCATTTCAACCACAAAGGTATGGTTGTTATCCGTATGTTTGTGAACGTTTAAGTTTATACGTGTCAATTTTCCTTTGTTACTGTGCTTTCTTCTAGCACATTAATAGAGAAGCTAAGCATGTGCTCTCCCACAGTTAGTCTTTATCTTTTCATCTTATTGGCCAATGGAACATTAGTTGGACTCTTGGTTATATTAGTGGAGTCTGTTATTTGCTCAAATATTTTTGAATGCATGAATTTTTCAGCAACTTTCAGTATGTGAAAGCGATGTGTATTTCCATTGCATTATGCATTATTCATTATACTCTTAATCCCTATGGGGAAACAGATTTACCTACAAGGCTACTGATTGGTTTGTACATTGAACGTCAGTCTCACTCAAACAATGTTGTATCTTTCTTGAAGAGCAATCTTTGGTAGTTCATTCTGGCTTTGTATGTTGAAGATCACTTGGTTAAAATGAGGTTGTATGAACAATCATATAAATCACGCCAAAGTGCAG
The DNA here is from genome assembly GCF_011125445.2 of Fundulus heteroclitus. Taxonomy (NCBI): domain Eukaryota; kingdom Metazoa; phylum Chordata; class Actinopteri; order Cyprinodontiformes; family Fundulidae; genus Fundulus; species Fundulus heteroclitus. Next base: position 15,442,171 of record NC_046366.1, read on the forward strand.
CCCCGGGGCCATTTGTGGCCCTTGTACTGGTTTATTGCGGCTCCCCGACCACAACTTAAGAATGGTTTGGCCCACCTGCACAGGTGATTGATGCAGGTGGAAATGTTTTATTTTCAATTAGGGCAAACCTATTACAGACTAGTAAAAATCTTACAATTGAAAATGTTAGGTACACCACAAAGCGTTTGCCTTTTATTAACCAAACCTTTTTACATTCCTTTTGATTTCATACTAAACAGGACCACATCCAGTGACTTTTACACAAATGCAGATTTCAGTACGCCAAAATCTGCTTCGAATTCACAAATTAAAATATGTTAAATACTGCAAGTGTTTTAAAAGAATAACTGTTTCATTCAGTCTTAGAAAAAAATATATTTTTTCAACCGAGACTTTGCAAACTAGATGACCATCAGACAAATGTGCAAAACCCATGTATTAGGTTTTGGTTCTGCAATGATTTATACATTACTGTCCTTTAAAGAATCGGACTAATCTATTAAATTAAAATATTGCATCATCATATTTGGTAGAGCAGGTAAGAAAAATCCACAACATATATTTTTTGGTAATTTTAGTTTTTCTTTTTTCTATATTTTAGCCCTCTTGTACTTTTGACTTAATCTTGGCCCACATTACGAAAAGTGTGGACACCTCTGCTATGAATCTTGCCTCAGTTTAATAGCCAAAGTATAATTTTGTAAACCGTAAGCTCTCCAGAGCACAATAAAAAAATAACACAGTTGACAAGTTGAACAGGACATTCACTGCACTGCAAGAGACTAATTAACTGAAAGGCTTTTTCAAACAAATAGGTTGGAAGAATGTCAGGAGGACTTGGAGATGGTTTCACCTTTTGCAAACGACCAAAAAAAAAAGACCCCAGAGAAAATGTGGAACATGAGAGAGAAGAAGCAGTAAAGAAAAATGAGGATATTGAGGATGAGGAAAATACATTTGCCCAGACACCAATAATCTCATTCTTAAAAGAAACTCAGAAGCTTGTAGCCTTCAGTTTTTGCACACACACACACACACAAACACACACACATATATATATATATATATATATATATATATATATATATATATATATATATATATATATATATATATATATATATATATATATATATGTGGGCTTTTCTGGACTGAGATGTCTGATGTTTCTCTAGGTATCTGTTGGAGCCACTTCTCCAGAGTGGGGGTTACCGCCCCGAGTGCTCCGATAACCATGGGCACCAGTTTTTCATGTTCTTTTTTCCTGATGTTTCCGTCACTCGGGATGGCCACATCGATCACAACAGCTGTCCTCTGCTGCTTATCAATGATCACAATGTCTGGTTTGTATCTGGAAGTACCACAGGATCTTAGCTCTGTCATGTTCCACCACATTGGGAGGTGACTCCCATTTTGACCCGGGGGTCTCCAGTTGGTATTCTGAACAGATGTTTCTGTACTGTATACCAGCCACTTGGTTATGCCGTTTCATGTATTCCTTCCCTGCTAGTATCTTACACCCTGCTGTGGGAGGCTGGATGATTTCTGGGGCCTCTTTGCATAGCCTGCACCTGGGGTCTTGCCTGGTATTAAAGATATGGGCCTCTATTCCTCTGGTGCTCAAGTCCTGCTCCTGTGCTGCCATGATAAGGTCTTCAGTGCTGTCCTTCAGTCCAGCCCTCTCTAGCCATTGGCAGGATTTGGTCATATCAGCCACTTCAGCTATGTGTCGGCAGGACATCTGATACAGGGGTTTTTCCTCCCACGATGGTTCCTTCAGTTCCTTCTCTTCTAGCTTCCGTTGTCTGAAACATTTATTGAGTGCTTCATTCCATGGCGCCTTCTTCCTGATATATATTTAGAGCTTTGATGTTGCATCTTCAATGGTGGCTCTGATGCTCACTAGGCCCCTGCATCCTTCTTTGCGCTCAGTTTATAGTCTGTAGATACTAGATTTGGGGTGGAATCCACCATGCATGGTGAGTAGCTCGCGTGTCTTAACATCAGTGGTCTGGATTTCCTCCTTTGGCCAACTTATTACCCCAGCAGGGTATCTGATTACTGGCTAGGCATAGGTGTTGATTGTCCGGACCTTGTTCTTGCCATTGAGCCGACTTCTTAGAACTTGCCATACTCGTTGCAGGTATTTGGCTGTTGCTGCTTTCCTTGTGGCCTCTTTGTGATTGCCATTTGCTTGTGGTCTTTCAAGTGTCTGTAGTTAGTCCATGTTTCTAACTGTGCCACTCACAAACTTGTGGGGCCCAGCCATGGAAGGAACAAGAACTGAACTGCACACAAAGAACAAAAGAAAAATTCTGAATCTCATAATGAATCTCATAATGCACAGCATTAACCCATTTTCAAGACAGCTCCCATGGAGGAAGAGTCCCAGCTGGAATCCCCATGATGTCACAGAGCTACAAAACTAGGTGCAGCAGCAGTTCTTTTTCTTTGGTTTCAGCTCATGAACATCTTGATCTTGTTGGCTGAGTGAAAGACTGCATCTTTGAAGAAACCTTGTACCAAAAACAAATCCGGTCATAAGTCATGGTGTTTCTGATTATGTAGATGAGGCAGTTTTCCCTCCATTGCGCTGAGAGAAGATTGCATAGGAAACCCAGCTCCACACGTGGCTGTCCTAGCAAACACTAGACCACTAGACCGAGAGCAGCCACCACATGCTGAACTTATCGCGTCCTAATGTCTATGAGATTAGTTCAATTAGAAGGCTGTGTCCGGGCAAAGACAATTCAGGGTAAAACAGTTAAACTTTATTTGACTTTGTTCCGCTAAACCTAACACTATGCTATAGTGTTAAATTGGCCTCATTCCAAATTAAAACAAAGCTTGCTTGTTAAACTTACCAAGATATCACTGCATCGTTTTATTGGTTACCGTACTTGTTTCTGTTTTACTCTTATTTGTTCTTTTGCAGTTTATTTGTTTTCCTCATTCTTTTCATTTTCACTCAGTTTAGTTTAATTTTACCAGCCTGGTTAAAAGGTTTCGTGACTAACATATTTTTTTACTGGAAGCTTAAGTATGTTGTTAATAGATTCCTGTATTTTGGGGACCAGTTGTTTGTGTTTATTCTATATAAATGTGAAGACTTGCTGTTTGTGAAGGCCAGTGTGCAAATTCACTCCATCTGTTGTTCAATAATACCACATCTCGCGAGGGAGGTGTTCATAAAACAATAACTGACAGAAACTGAGAGTTGTTTGGCTGTTATTTCCTTTTAATAAGGTGGTGCCCCTATGTAGTAATTTTGATTAAAATGAATAACTTTATTAATATGTACCTTTGGCACAAGTTTTTCCAAAAGAACCAATTGTTGAACAAAAAGCAACATGAAAGACACAGATTAGACTGGGTTGATGCAAGGTCAATTTGGTGGATCATTTAGATTTTATGTGCCTCTGCAACATTAACTACAATTCATTTGCAACTCTTTACATGACAGGTCACTGTATCATTGTGTAAACATAGCTGATAAAATGTTCTCAGAGGATCGCCGTGGTAAAAGTCAAAGAGTTATGGTTAATGTGATTCCGTAACAGTAGGGCCCCTAGTTATGGGTTTTATCACACTCAGATGTGTGTCATAACCTGCATACATGCCACAAAGTGGAAAAGTCTGCCTCTAACCCCTGGGGCAATGCATGGCATTCCTGAGTTATGGAAGAAAGGGCCCTCCGTGTCAGTTGGGTCAAGACCTCCTGCTAAATGAGCTGTGTCTGGATGGTAATTGCAAAGAGTGGAAGGATTTAACACACTGATGAGGCAGTGAATCTATCATAACAGCTAAGACAGCAAATTCTATGCACTGTGTCATCGGACTGAGTGACATATTCCCCAAATTTGTGTGTTTTTCTCTGTCTGGAGACATGATTTAATGCCATATCAAAGCAATCACAGGAGCTTACCTCTATTGTGTTTGTTTCAGCAATGTGTTTAGGTATAAGGTGCTGGCTGATTTAAAATATACCTTTCACTGCTGATTATACTGTGTCTCTTGTTTTGCCTTGCATGCAAACTGTTAAAATATACTATGCCTACTGCACAAACTTTCCATGGTCAAAAATCCAACCTTAGAGGGTCGGTCTAGTAAGTGATTTATTCAAAGCACCTTTAAATGCTGTAACATCTGCTCGGTTCTTTTCATTAGTCAGAAGAAAACTTTGCCAGACACATCCGGTTCAGAATAATGGGTCGGTTGAAGGCTTGAATGCCGTGGCTCCATTACTGACATTTATGACATCTCAACCAGAGAGAATTATTTATTTTACCAAGCCAGAGACATACAGGAAATGTCTCACTGAAACATTTTTTCCTTCTTACCCCAGAGACTTTGCATTTGATTTTTGTGTCACAGAATTTGGGAAGTTTAATATTAAGCCGCTTTGTTTGTAAAGACTGTGCCTAAAAGATTTGACAATTTCTTAACAGTGAGACAACTCTAGTTTCTTGTTTATTTTAAAAAATAGCCACACAGTGCCTCATTTTTATGTTAATAGCTACAATATTTATTTTCACAGGATGGTAAGTTTGTACATTTTAAAGAAATTGTGCTTTAGGGATTTTGCTATCCTATACAGTTACTTAGTAAAATACTTTGTTTGGTTTTCAAATTTAATTCAATTCAAAAAGACTTTATTAGTCCCAAAGGGAAGTTAAATGCTAGTGTCAGCTATGTTTTAGAGTTTTTTCATTAGTTGTTGTAGATGCTGATGGCTGCAGGCAGGAATGATCTCCTGCAGTGGTCTGTTTTACAACAAATATGGAGAAGCCTCTAACTGAAGACACCCTGTTGTTCTACGGTAGTAGAGGATGCTTAGGCTCATCCACAATGTTCTTCTTTTTATGAAAAATCCTTCTTTGCACAGTCATATCCAGAGGTTCTCGATTGGTCATAGATCAGAGCTAGTGTTCTTTATCATCTTGTTGAGCTTCTTTAGGTTTAGAGTTCTGATGCTGCTACCCCAACAGGTGATGGCAGAGGAGATCACAAACGACTGCAGAGTGATCAGAGTATTTCTGCAGATGACAGGAGTCTGTCTTGTACTGGAAGCCTGAGCTGTAAAGAGTGAAAAAGAACGGTGAGAGTACAGTCCCATATGGTGCTCCTGTGCTGCTGACTACCTGGTTAGACACACACCGGAACCTTCTCCTTTGTCAGGCTAAGGTTGAAGAAGTGCTGTAGAATCCCACAGAGCTGCTCTGCACTGGCCTTCGGGACTCTGGGGAAGAAACCATCTGCAGCCTTATTACAGTTCAGTTTCTCCAGCTGCCTCTTCATCTGACTTCTGCAGACAGAAAAGTGGAAGAGGGAGGCAAAGGGAGCAGTACCATCTTCTGATCTGGTTGAGAACAAACACACAGAAGAAGAAGCAGAAGCATCTGTGGCCTACAGGTTGGTGCTTCATCTAACTATGCAAAGTTTTAATTGTTGATTAAATTAAACTGTGATATGACTATAATTTCACATGTACCTAGTAGTACATGACTACTAGGTACATGTGCCCCCAGCATGAGGAGCACATTTTGGGTCTGGTCTTTCATTTAGTTTTAAAAGTTCAGCATGCAAGAAAATGCTTGTGTGGTTTTAAGTTATTGCTGAAATGACAGAGTCAAGTGTACCACATACAGCAATGCAGCTGAGTCCTTTTTGAGTCATGTTTGAGCAGAAACATGTTTTCAGTCTGCATGACCAACTAAAACTCGGCTCAGATATAGGCACCACCATCAACAATCTTACTAGTGTCTCTATCAAATCAAACAGGCAAAGACTTAAGGGGGGTATTTATTTCAAAGCAATCACAGCATCTGCCGTTGTGTTGACCTTGTAATTGTTATTAAATATGATCAGTTGGATTCAAGTCTTCCTCTTTCAGTTCACGATATTTGCAAACCGCTGCATTATTTGCAATAGGAGTAAGGAGTGAGTTTTCCAGTTCTTTCAGTGTTTGGATGCCTGGTTGGATAAACCACAATGATTGATGCATCCACTTTGTCTAGAATAGAGAACTATACTCTGTAAAACAACCCATCCAGATGTATGCGGCAGCCTGCCCAGAATATCTTTTTGGGGGCCTGAGAGTGTGGGGGGAACAATGGGCCTTAGAGACAGATTAGCCCTCTTGTCCTTTGCCTCCTTAAAGATTGCCTCAAAGTGTTCTGTGTTTCTTTTGGATTTCAAGCTGCCTTGGACCAACGGGAATGCAAAGAGTCTTGCCTCTTGTCTGAGTCTTTTTCTGGAGAGATGTGTTTAGAATCTCTAGTTCACTGATCAAATTTAAAGCAACATGAAGTCCCAGTTAAACATTACTCTATTGTAGTTGGACACACAAGCCCTCTCCACTGCTTGTCGACTCAGAATGACTTGCAAACGTCTCACCTAGTGCACCTATCACCATTTCATATTGGCTGAGAGCAGATCCCACCTTGTGGGATGCAAAGGCCTGATGGAAAATGCAGGCCATTTCCTTTTCAGTTGCAACAGTGGCCTTGAACTTGTCTTTCATCTTACCAGGCTGCCCAACAATGTGACTAGGTCATGTATCTAGTCAAGTGCTTTTTCCGCAACACTCGAGGCTGAGCAGGCTTGTTTTGTATCTAAATTGACGCAGTATGCTCCACAATGTATATATGGTTCTAGTGGCTGTGCTCGCTGGATTACAGCCTGTGCACCTGAGTACTTTCCAGCCATATTCAAAGCTGAATAATATGTCTGACCTCTGATGTCCAATACTAGCAAATTCCGCCTCAATATACCAATCACAATGATCCAAGGTTTTCAGCTGTTGTGTAAATTTCTTCATACAACCTTAAGCAGTCTTTGTACACAAGCATATCAGTGTCAAAATGACACAGGTATATTGCCTCCTGCTCAACACCAGAGATATTCCATGTCCCATCTATAGTAATGGACTAAGGCAACACAGAACAGAACGAGAATTCTGCAATCTGCAATTTTCATAATTGATGAACTCGTTAAATTTATCCACTCTTTTTGACAATCCCATGATGTGTGCAGCCCCCTCCTTGCAGATAGCCACCTGCTGAAGGATTGAAGATATTCAGCTTTGTGTTTCATTAGCTGGTCAAGGTTACCTTGATGATGTTCATGCCCTCTAAAGGCCATTCCATGTCACGCTAGAAACATTACACCCTCTGTTATTTTTAACAGGATAGCTCTGTTTTCTGCCTGCTGTGTGCTGACTGCACTGCACAGATGTGCATTAACTGGCCTGTTTTCATATGCAGCAGTTGTAACAGCCAGTTTTAGATGAAAAAATGTGTCATGCAGGATATGCCCTGCATGACACATTTTTTCACGTTTTTCTTCCAGTTTTTAAATCCAGTATTGACAAAGACTGGGTCTATACTCTCGGCTTGTTCTGATTTCCCTGTCTTAAAGTATTTAGAGCAGTGAAAACGGAACACCGTCCGTACCAATTTAACATACAGCCAGAGATACTCCTCATACCATGCTTTTTTAGAATGTCAGTGTGCAGTCTTTAAGGCACTTGTTTTTGCAAAACTTTAGGGTCAGGTTGATTTGGCTTTGTATATGTCATTATCACGTCAACATCCTATTCCCTCTGGGTCAGCTCCTGTAGCCTCCATGTTTGCATCCAGCTTATTCTGTCTGTATTCCTTGTGTCGATCCCTCCTAATGTAGTCTTTTTTCTTCTGTGGCAGCCCCCTGACAGATGCTCTCTTGACTGACTAGGGCCTTCTTCACTGTCATCAGGAATTGTATGCAGGCCAGGAAGATAATCTACACATTTTAAATGGTATGATTTCACTTAACAGTTGTTAAGTAAAAAATAGCTTCACCTACAGAATAAAAATACTTTTATTTTACATTTAACCTACTTCAGGTATAACCTAATTTCGTTTGTTAATGTCATTGAGTATTTGAGCTATTTTATATTACAAAACAGTAATCTCCCACATCTCGGAAAGTCAACAGGCAACAGGGATAGGATAGCCTACTTAACTTTTTTTTTTTTTTTAAGAATGTTGATATTAAAAGTTATCTGGTCCGCTCGGTAGAACGTCCGGACCACTCCAACCTCAAATCGTGAATATTCAACATATTGGATGGTCTTGGCCCGGTGTTCCCCGAGGATAACTGAGCAGGCCGCCTGTTGAATGTGACGTGTAGCCAATCAGAAAGCGAGGTGAGGGAAACACAGACAGAGAAAAAAACAGCTCACCTCAATTTCATAGTGCATCAAACAAGCCCCCTGTTCACAATGTCTCCGCTCCTTTAACCAGAACCTTTTCTTTTTGTAAAGTTTTTCCTCTGTCATAATCAGTCTACAAACTATCGCCATAGTTCTTCGTCGTCGTCCATGTTTATTTACTCTGAAAAAAACACTGCGAAAAGCATTTTAGGAAGCTGATGGCCACTTAGAGCTCTCTGGGTGTGAGCGTCGGTGCACCTGCGCTCTTGGGATTGGAGAGTGGCGTTTTAGCACCTGGGAGGGAGGTGTAGCCAGTCTCCTCTGCAGGGTATAGCAGAATGCAATACTCGAAGTTTAAAGCAGCACATTAGCCATTACTGGCCAAGAACAATTTGATCCCTGAAACTGCGTTTCCTGCTAATTCTCCCATCTGAAAGGTCTTCAAACCGTGCCAATGCATCCACTACCACGCAGCATTACGCACCGGTGTATTTGACCGTTTACAGCAGTTAAAGTAATAGCCTAACTACCTCACACGTTGTCTCAATATTCTGTTAATCTGTGGAACTCGTCACCCTGGTGATCATCAGAAGATGTGATTGTAGCAAACCCTTTATTTATTTGAAAGGTCCTTTTGTATAGTTAAGTGTCACCAGTGGCAGCATGAATAACGCTGGTTTTGAATGCTTATGATGAAGTCGATCTATGATTAAAGTCGGAAAATGGGGGGAAATTGATGTTTGAAAGGAATCATGATGCTGTTTGGCTGCAATTCACGACTTTACCATCTGCATTGTGAATTTCTTTGTCTCCAGATTTTTATTCTTTATTTTTATAGATCCCAACATTTGTGTGGAAAGTGACGTACGCATGTTTCAGGCCCCATGTTGTGCGTACACAAGCTTTATAAATAAGACCCCAGATCCAGAATGTGAATTGTTAACAAGATAACCCAAAAGCTATAAGAGTCCACACTACAACTCCCACCCCTCTGTAAAGTGACATTAGCTCCACGCTTCGTTAAGCATTTTCCTAAACCTAAAGAAAGAGAGAACACTATGGTTGGGGGTTTCAAAGCCACCTATGTTATATGAAGTGCAGTTTGCATGCTATGAAAAGGAATCTTCTTGAAGCAAATGGATCTGGAAAGTGGTAAGAACTTGCTGCTTTTCATAACTGAAACACATTCGTTTTTTATCTCTGCTCTACAATATGCACATTTATGTTCCATTTACATGTACTAAGTGTTTAGCTTGCACTAAAAAGACAGAAACTGGGTAAATTAAAACACTCATGCTGCCATAATAACAAGAAGAATGAGCTTGCTGTGTAACATAGAATCCTGTTTGCCTTTCTCTTGCAGACCCAAATAGTTTGGCTTGTCAAGAAAGCCCTACAATTTATTTGTTTAATCCTGAAAAGACAAAGAAAACAACAGCAACACAACTCTTCAAATGATTAGTAACAAATGCAACATTTACTAGAGGATTTTTTTTACATGATTAGTGACAAATGTAACATTTACTAGAGGATTTTTTTTTCACAGTCTCTGGATGGTTGCTTTTGCATAGGAATTTACAAAATTAACACTATTTTGTTACATTCATGACTAGTTTTGAATGTGGTTTTATTGATATTTGCCAAAAAATGTGAACATATAAATCCTGTATTAATTATCTCCCACCTCCTGCTTTCTATGGCTAAAAGAAGATACCAGCAGTAATACAAGAGCAGTGCTGGATTATTGGGTTACATCAGCTGATGGAATGGGGGTTAGGGACTCACCCAGCCTCATGACTGGCTGACCCAACCTTGAGAACTGGTACTCACTTCAGCACTTGAAGCTCTGCCACAGCTGTTAACACTAGTTTATCTGGCTGGCTCTTTTATAACTCCCCCCTTTCTGATCTAATTAGCTCCATTCCTGATGCACTCCACCAGGTCTTTCCACAAGAGACAGCCTATTACACATCACTGATCATTTTAATGCTATGTTTAACTTATTTGGTGATTTGTACTGCATGGAAATTATTTTGTAAATCAACTGTTTGAATAAATATTTGTTTTTCACAGTAGTCTTATATGGAATAAGAGGTTTATTCACCATTCTCTATAAAAAAGTTCCAAAGTAGCTACTGTCGGCCTTTGTTTACTTCTCTTATAACACAGTCAACTTTCAATTCGTTTTTTTGTTAATATCTTTATTTTACCAATAAAATCAATCTGGACTGAATAAAGACATATTTATATTTATTTATTTAGAGTCCACAAGTCTACACATAACAAGCACAAGAACAAAAAAGAAAAATACAACAAAAGAAAACAAACAAAACCAAAAGCAAAATGAACAACCAAACCAAAGAAACACAAGATTATATCAGGACATCAGGTATCAGTTAGATCATGCTCTTTCAGCATAAACCTCCTGTGTACAGATGATGCCAAGATTCTTTAAAGGTGCAATGACATCACTGTATGAACCATTTCATGTAGTTGATATTGCTGCATATGTAAATTCTCCAGAGAATTTCATTAAAAAAATGTAAATTCTCCAGAGAATTTAATTTAATAAATTACATCAGCTTGTTGTTTTCTCAGGACAAATGTCTTTCCTTAATGAAACGGTTGGTTGTGGTAATGATATGCCGCCTTTAGTGGAGCCAGTTGACTGACAAACACCTTATGTTTGTCAGTCAACGTACATGTTAATTTGTGGTACGCTGCACCCAGGTCATCATCAGGGAGAAGAATATGAAAAGTAGCTGTTTTTAAAACCTTTACTTAAGAAGCCCTCCATTGATCAAGATGACTTAATAAATTACAGATCTATATATAATCTTCATTTCTTATCTTTCAATGCTTTTCAAATTCTTGAGAAAGTTGTTGCTACTCAACTACTACACTCTTTCAGGCGGAGTGAATGCTGCTTGTCAAGACTCGATGCAATCTGCTATGTTTCCCTAGATGGGAAACCTTTTGACTAATCTGTCGGGATGATATAATTGAATTTGACTTTGTAAAGTGCCTTGAAATGACATGTTGTGAATTGGTGCTATATAAATAAAATTTAATCCAATTGAACTAACTGAATTAATTCAATTCAATTCAATTCAATTTTATTTATATAGCGCCAAATCATGAAACATGTCATCTCAAGGCACTTTACAAAATCAAGTTCAATCATATTATACAGATTGGGTCAGATTATACAGATTGGTCAAAAATGTCCTATATAAGGAAACCAGTTGATTGCATCAAAGTCCCGACAAGCAGCATTCACTCCTGGGGAACCGTAGAGCCACAGGGAGAGTCGTCTGCATTGTACATGGCTTTGGTACAATCCCTCATACTGAGCAAGCATGAAGCGACAGTGGGAAGAAAAACTCCCCATTAACGGGAAGGAAAACCTCCGGCAGAACCGGGCTCAGTATGAACGGTCATCTGCCTCGACCGACTGGGGTTACGGAAGACAGAGCAGAGACACAACAAGAGAGACAAAAAAGCACAGAAGCACACATTGATCTAGTAATCTGTTCTACATTAGATGGTAGTAGCGGGTGAGCCGTCTTCTCTGGATGATGTCATAGTTAACAGAACGCCAGACCAGGTGTACCTACTATGAGGAAAAAGAGAGAGAGCAAAAAGTTAAAAGCTGAAATGACAACAGTCATTTCAATGTAATACAATGCAAAATTGGAGAACAGTAGACTGAAGAACAGTAGAAATCAGTAGAGGTAGAAAATTAGACCCTGATGTCCTCCAGCAGCCTAGGCCTATCACAGCACAACTATAGAGATAGCTCAGGGCATGAGCCACTCTAACTATAAGCTTTGTCAAAAAGGAAAGTTTTAACATGAGTCTTAAAAATAGATAGGGTGTCTGCCTCACGGACCAAAACTGGGAGTTGGTTCCACAGGAGAGGAGCCTGATAGCTAAAGGATCTGCCTCCCATTAAGCGATTCTTGGGGGTCATATTTTGTGTGCTAACTCATAGTTGACAGATGAAAGTAAAGTTGTTACTGTAGGAATCATTTGCCTCAAAATCCAGATTTACATCAACATCCTCTACAATAGCTCATATTGTTCTTTATTTCATTATAAGCTGTTACGGCTGCATATTTTTGTTTGTTTGTTCGTTTCACCATAAGGTCTCAGAAATAAAAATCCTGGTTTCCTACACTATGATCTGAACTATGCCCAGCATTTCACATTGGCTGTAAGATGTGCTGTGCTTCACGTGCAAGGCTGGGTCCAAACCGCAGTTTATTATGTGCTGTCAAAATCTTTAAGATGCATTTTGACCACATGGTGCCTTGCAAAACAGAAGTCCCATTATATCCTATTTAACCTAAAAGCTAGCAGTAATTGTAGAACATTTAAGGATAATCATGCTAGAGACCAACATTTACTTTACATTTGTTCGCTGTACTATTTATATCTTTGATAGAGTGTAAATCAAGTTGGTGTGCCAATTGCAGACATGGCAGAAACATATGAAAATCCGGTGTACATAAAAATCTGTGTTCACAAGTAGTTCTTATTTGCACAATGTGGAAACCATCACAGAAATCTGAGCACGCAACCAAGGCTCTGAAGGGAACACATTCATCCCTACCATCATATGGGATTAATTTGCTTCCCTCTAAATTACTTTAGTTTTATCTACACAGCTTTCCCTAATCTGACGTGTTTTCCACTGAAGTTACACAGTTTCACTTTAAACTGGAACAAAAATAAAAATAGCTCCAAGATGTTTGTCAGTTGTAAACAGACAGAATATGGTACTGAAGTCTCCACTGGACCTTCGTCCTCTGACTGGATGTTTTCAAAATGCACTCAAAAATGTGAACCAGGACAGCTGTTCACTTTATGTGAACAGTGAACACATAAAAAAGGTAGTTGTTGGGTTAAAAACAAAAAAATAATTTGTGTTTGCCAGAAAAAAATTCTACCCAGTAAACGCCTTTTTATGTGATCACTGGAAATTAAACGTTAACACAAAGTGGACAACTACCTTGGTTCACATTTTAAAAATTTGTAAACAGCTACAAAACAGTATGTATATGTAATTAAAAATGAATGAGTTAATTTTAGTTTGTATTCTAACCATTTTAATGTGATAAATATATGAAGATCCCATAAAGGATCTTAGAGTTCCCATTTACTGCACGCTATCACACACTACTGCTCAAAACCACTGTTTTCAAGAAGATTTTTCAAATCTGTGAGGAACAAAATCAGCCATCTCTCCCTGCCACACCGAGACTTTGAAAGATTAAATATACCATATTCTTCAAAGAAGGCTTCTTGTATATTTACATTGTGAAACCATTGAGGGTTTTTTGTTTCCATTACTGAAGGGGGTGTTTAAACCCACATGCACAGGCAGATGTTATAAATGTTTGATGGTTACCAAATGTATTTATATCAATGTGGTCAGCAGTCTCAGACAATCTGATGTATAGACTAAATGTTTTAGTGAAGGGTGCTGAATTATTTCTAGAAGATGAAACATTCAGTCACTTTGATTAGGTAGTTGACATTTATTTTCTGCATTCATCTAGAGCTTTTATATATATATTTTGTTTAGAAGCTCTTTGGGAAACCAACCTTCTTATTTTACCATTCATGTTGAGTGCTTTTTTTCATACTGTATTTTTTGGACTGTAAGGCACACTTAAAATCCTTAATTTTTTTCAAAAACTGATGGTGCACCTTACAATCCTGAGAGCCTTATATATAATTACTGTTGTGCTTTTATGTGCTTTCACGTGCTTTTATGTGGTACAATGCGCTCAAAAATATTTTAAAATGTGGAAGTACGACTTTGGTAAGCAACAAAGCCACTCCGCTCAATCAATATTTGAGCATTGACTGCCAGATTTTAATGTCTAAACTAGAAGTGCATTCATGTAAGGCAGCCCTCACCTGGAGTACGTGCTAGCAACAATAAACCAAGTAAGTTAATTAATTATAAAAGTTATGTTTATTTTGGCCTTATGTTAGAAACAGGGCAGTGTAGGCCAATTACTCTGTCCTCCCGATAGAGACGAATGGGTCTCCCTCTCAGGAGAGAGCTGTGTACACAGAGGGGCATACAGCAAAAAGGGATCTAAAAGCAAATAGAATTTTCTTGAAATTAGTATAGTTTTCCTTGATTTGAGCAGCTAAATGAGACAATTTGCCAATGGAATGGCAAACAAAAAAATAGACTCCTTTCAAGAAAATTATACTTACTTTTAGTTCCCTTTTTGCAGTGCGGAGTGAAATTACACACTTGGGGAGAACATTAAATGTACCTTATAATCCGGTGCGCCTTATGGTCCAAAAAATACAAACCACATACAAATTTGCATCAAATTTGTATTTGCTTCTCCTACATTTCTCTCACGTTTTACCCATTAACCTCTGTTTATTCGAGGACAAATTTGCTTTAAAGCACAGTTTGCCCTTATGAGATGTTGATTAACTGATCACTAATCACCCTTTTCCTGGTTGTGTTACCAGCTTGTGACATCACACCAGCAGCTGCAGTAAAGTGGTTTGGTTTAGTACCTATTCACATGTACCAAACTGTTTTTTAAAGTAAATTTGCAGAGTAGCAATATTTACTCTTTTTAAAAGAAGCTTTTCTAAAATGCTTGGGTTGCTTCCCTCGGGTTAAGATGGTGGCTTTAGGCGGGACTACTACTCAAAGTGAAACTGTTTGTTTATTTGATTGTTTGTAATCGGTATAAACAGACAATAAATCAAAATTAACATGGCATGTAAAAGGTGACCACAAAACAAAACAAAATAAAACAAAAAATCTGTACTTTCAAGGAAAATGTTTACTCCTCACTGTGATTGCGCTACAAGCAATCAAAAAGGACGAAACTTTGGCACTGCTTAATGCAGATTATTCAAGATTTAAGTTTTAAGAAAACTCAAGAAATACATATTATATACACACCATGTGTGTCCTAATCCAATACATATTAGGACAGCCATGGTGTGACTTGTTTTGCAAAATAATAGCTGATTAGCTGAATTGGGGTTAGACAACACACTGTTTCTGGAGGTTAAAGATCAATATTAGAAGGTGTATCACTCCATTCTTAAAAGTGTTGTCTTATTCACCCAATATAAAACTGAAATATAAACTATGGCTGTATTTTGTGAATTTTCAATGTCCTGATACCATGGCAAAGACATTCATTAGAAGGAAAAGATCCTTGAAATTCTTAGGATCTATAATAATAATAATAATAATAATAATAATAATAATAATAATAATAATAATAATAATAATAATAATAATAATACAAAAACTAAAGTAGACTACAAACTAACCTCTAGCTCAGTTAATTAAATCTTCGGGATGTTATGGTTTAGCTTGCATACACTGGAGTAATAAACTAGTTTTATTGTAGTGAACTACATATAATGTGTAAAGATATGACATTGTTCTAATAAGAGTTTCAAAATAATTAGGAGGGCTTCAAACACTGGGACAAAACATTAGAATGCATCAACCAGTATTGAGGAGTAGCCAGTAAACAATTTCTTTCATCTGACAATCAAACCTAAAGAACAACAAGCAAAATAATAAAATACTGGAAGTGTTCAAAGAAGCTTAATTAACAAACAAACAAAAAAGGCATAATAGTGAATACCAGCTTCTCTATGTCATTAATTTATTAAGCAACGGAAGCCAACAATATTAAGATCACATAACAAAACAACAAAAGGAAAGAAAAAGAAGCACAGCTATTAACCTTTTTTGAAGCTATTTCAGTCTGGAGAGACTCACACAGACAAAAAGAGGCAATTTATTGACATAAATTAGAAAAGGTATTTGATGCTTGGACCCTAGCAGAAGACGTGAAAACTGCGAATTTCTGTGAGCTTGGATATTCATTTTTGGATTCCTAAATCCCCCGGGGCTCAAGACACTAGTGGTGGAGGCCAAGGGCAGAAGTAGTCAGGTAAAGCTTGTGACCGTGAAGGAAAGGAGGAGATGGGGTGGAGGAGGGCTGAAGAGTTTATGTGTGGAGAGCCTCATAAGCAAAGTCTTGTGGGATGATAGGAAGAAGACTTGAAGCAGATTGGCGGGGGTGCGGACGCATGACCAGGAGATCAATGGAGACAAGTGTCTCGGGGTGAGTCATCCAGCTTGAACTTTTGTCTAAACTTCATGATTGCTACTGCTGTGGAGACATCTGTGTGGAAGTGTAGTGAGAGTCAGGACAGTGACGTATAAGTCAGATAAAATGTGACATGGCCATTCAGACTGCAGATACTTTGAAAACTATTGGATACTTATCTGATTCAAAACTATATATGGAAGTGGCACAAATAGGCTTTTTTGTTTTTGCTGAAATTATCAGAATTAAGTTGTTCACACTGCAATGAAAATGTCAGATATGGGTAGCATATGGGCAAAAAACTAGGATTTGGTTCGTATTTACCTGCTGTGAACATGGTCATGCTTTGTAATAAACTGTCATGACAAATACAACTTAGCAGCTTCTTTGTCAGTATTAAAATCTGAAGATCAGAGTCAGGGGATTGTCATCACAGATGTAGGATTTCTTTTTTCATAGACATGTTTAACATAAACTATAACCCTGTAAGTTAGCAATTCTCTGTTTTTTTTAAATCATCAAAAGGTCTGAGATACTTTAAAAATAAGTTATTTATCTTTTAAAGACTATTCAAAGGGAGCAGACAATACCATAAACTGACAGATGCAAATAAATCCAATCAACACCTGCTTGTTATACACAAGCTAAATCAATGGGATTAGCCAGAAGGTATTCAGAAACAGTTTTGACCTTTATGTGTGCCCTGGTTTGCATTTTGATGTTGTTGAAAAAAAGAAACTGCATTTCTTCCACAAACAGCATTTTACTTGGAAAAAAAGAGCAGGGATGAATAAAGAAAGTAAATCAAAAGGTGTGTGTGGGCTCCTCTAATAACATCTGAAAGTTTGTCTTCTGCCCAGGAGGGGAAGGAAGCCGAGTGCAGACATGCATCACTTTAAAGAAAACATAATATAAAATCCACCCTGCTGAGAAGAGTTCTGTTGTGTCTGTGTGGGGTACGTTTTCCTAGCATGGGGTGAAACCAACACACATACACTCAATAGGAAACATTCACATTTTTCTCTAGAAATAGAGACATGGTTTCTCACTGTACCACAAAACACTTTAAATGGCATCTCCAGCCACACAGCAGGTCTTTGAAACAAAGTCTATGAAATGATTTTAATGTGTCATTTTCCCATTTCTCATTCTTCAAGTTCGGTGTTACTACCGGTGTTTTATTGCTGGTAATACTAACATATCAGTCAGGTTAAAGAACAAAAAGAAGTCAAACCAAAAACTGTTAGAATGTAATACAAGATTTCCAACTGTAGGATTATTTTTTTCTTTGTGAACAGCAATATAATGTTAACTTTCTAATTTAAAATAAGCAGTAATTTACTAGATATACTGTTCCAGTAGCTATTGTCAATTTTAAGTAAATAATATAATGTTGAACAAGTGTACAGTGGAGCACATATACTGTGCTGCACAGCAAAAAAAAAACTCTTGTCCTCCAAAAAAGTACACATCCATGAAACAATTTTCTTTGTTTAATGTAGATTATTTAATGAAGAGAAATTGTTTTTAGCTGATGTAAAAAAATAAAGAAGCCATAACTTGGCAGCAAAGAAACATCATACGTAATATTAACAATGATACACTAATACAAAACGATACATTTAAAATTGTCAGGACTCGCCAGTGAGGCCGCTGCTGGCTCTGCCTTTTTCCTCTCCATTTGGTGGCTGCAGCTTGATAGGGGGACGTGTCCCCACAGCTGATCCTCGTTCCACGGCGTGGCGGTGGAGTATTTAAACAGCAGGCTGTCAGCTGGAAGACGCCAGAGTGTTTACCTTGTGTGGTATGCCTCAGTTGGCCACTGTCTTATGACACAGGTTAGCGTTCCCGACGCTAACCTGTGTTTCCTGTGCTCCAGGTTGCCTCAGCTTTGGTTCCCACTCCAAAGTGCTCCCTCGTTCCTGCAAAGTCTCCAGCCCAATTCCAACGTCAGCCTCAGCTTCGGATACCACTCAAAAGGTCTCCCTCGATCCCGAGAAGTCTTAAGCCAAGTCCTCCGAAGGAACTCCCTCCCAGTTTCCCAGCTGACAGCTGGCCTGCCGCTCTCACCTGTCATGCTGATCGGGTCCTGCTCACCCTCCTTCAACCTGCCTGTCTCACGGCCACCCTCTCCACCGACACCCTGACGCTCCTCCACTCTGAGCGGTCCACTGAGTCCGTTTCTCCACCCTTCCCCCGGGCGGATCCTAGACGCTCTTGCTCTTGTTTTCTGTTCTGTCGCTGGGAATAACCTCTCGCTCTCTGTCCGCAGGCTGAGTTAATCCCCGCGCTTCCTGCAGCCCTCGGCGAATACTTGCGCTGTAGAATCAGCCGTCAAAACCACTGTAGTGCTTGTATTTTTGAATAAACATGTTAAACTTTCTCTCGATCTCCTGAGTTTGTTCTGCATGTGGGCCAAACAACTGAAAGCCATGACAGAAGAACACTCTGGCCAAACTGTCCCAGCAGCAACACTTAGGAAGATGTTCTCCGCCCAGCAGGAGCAACTCCATGCTCAAGGGCTGGCCGTGGGAGCGCTCCAGGATCAGCTGCCGTTTTCTAAGCGCCCAAACGCTAGGCACCGCGTTACAGGGTCCTCCTCCGGCATCTTCTGGTGATGCCTCCGACCCCGCATTCTCCGAGCTGAGTCCCCACGTTCGGGAGACTGCTTCTCCCAGCCCGGAGAAGTTTTCCGGGAACAGTGAGGACTGTGGCGGATTTCTTTTTCAGTGCTCCCTCATGTTCAATCGTTCTCGTCGCAAATATTCGCACGACAACGCTAAAATCTCTTTTGTTCTGGGTCTGCTAACGGGAAGAGCATTAAGATGGGCCGAGGCCCGCTTTCCCGACTACCAAGCGTTCGGCTGCTGCTTTGACCAGTTTATTCAGGAGTTCAAGACAGCATTCTTGGCAGATTCCAACCCGGTATAACTATCTCGCTGCTTATGGGCGCTAAAACAGCAAAACTGTCCAGTTGCCAATTTCGTGGTTGGGTTCCGCACACTGGCCGCCGCTGGCTGGGAAACCCGCACCCTTAAAGCGGCCTTCTTCCAGGCTTTAGATGAGTCCCTCAAGGATGAGTTGGCTCGAGTCGATGAACCCGAGACCTTGAACAAACTTATCGCCCTTGTAACTCTTTTAGATAACCGGATCCGGAGCCGGGGACAGTCCCGTCTGGAGAGTTCTTTTCCGCGTTCGATGTCCCCAACTCCCGAGTCGACTCCGTTCCCTGAGGCCATTCGGTATTGGTCTGAGCCTACCCCCCTGCCAGAACCCGAACCCATCCAGACTGGCCAAGTTTGCCTTACCCCGGATGAGCGGCAGCGTTCCCGGTAGGCCAATCTGTGTACTTACTGCGAGTCACTGGACCATTCAATTGCCGTTTGCCCTGTGCGGCCAAGAAGACTAAGTCCGCCGGCTGTAGTCGGGAGACCGGCAGACCAGAAAGGCTGGATTGGGAGGCGGTCGCGTTCAGGGCGACGGTTTACCGCAGGGAGCTTGGATCCGCCCTCTGTGGCCCTCTTGAAGCGGTCACCCCCTTTTCTCAGTCCAGACATGAGCCCAGGCTTATCGGGGAAGGGGGGGGGGGGCATTTTTTTCCCAGGTGAGTAGGCCGTATGCCGCAGTCCCAGCTTCCGCACCCATGGAAAGCCATAACACAAAGAGTAAAATGCTACATGTTAAGCAAATGGAACTGATTGAATCAAATAGGCTTCTGTGAAAGTGCTATTTTTTTAATGAAAAGTAGTTATGCATTGCTACATTAAATGATAATGGGGTACAGCAATCATTAAATAAATTGTTTGCTAAACAACAAGCAATTTATTCAACACCTGATTGTTCTCTTTTGCAAATTTACACAAATTACAGACCTACAAACACAGTTAAAGACAAAGTTCCATAAAACTCTAGTAACACCATGAAGAAAGTATAATTCGCTATTCAGTATTATGTTTTAGACCTATACTCTGTGTTTACCAGTACAATGTAAATAAAATTGTTGTTTTGCAGATAATGTTTGACATAAATTTGAAACAGTACAGGACAGCACACAGTTAGGCTACATAGCAGAATGCTCAATCGGTACAATCAGGGAAAGATTGAGAAGGATTTTAGTAACTGTGCAACAGCCAGTTTTATTGTCTTTACACTCAACTTTATTTCACACAATAAAATACAATTGTGATTATTTTTAGGCCTTATCTATATGAAAACTGATGGTAAATGGCTTGTACTTTATCAAGTCTGATGACACCAAAGCGCTTTACACTACAGTCAGTCATTTATCCACTCATGCCCTGATGGTGGTGACCTATGTTTGTAGCCACCGCTGCCCTGGGGCAGACTGACAGAAGCAAGGCAGCCATACATCGGCACCACCGGGCCCTGGATGACCACCAGCAGGCAATGCAACTGTCTTGCCCAAGGACACAGCAACTGAGATCTGGTCTGAGCAGGGGCTCGAACTGGCAATCTGCCGGTTACAGGACAACTTCTCTAACTTTAGAAATTATCTTTTTGTTTGTCTGTTGTAAGACTGTTCCTATAAGTGGCTGTGTAAGGCAATCAGTGAAATATACAAAAAAATAAAGGTTTCCACCATGTATTTAAGCTTGTTGTCAATGAATCTGTCAGAATACCCTGGAGGTCCAGGGTATTCAAAATTGTCTATTAATTATTTACTTAAAAATTTAAACATGTCACAGTAAAGCACACTTGAACTTCTCTGGGATTTATTTTTTAATACTTTGTTTCACAACATCCAATCATTTAAAAACAAATGAAAATAGGCCCTTGGCTACTGCTAAGACCAACCGTATAGACAAGATACTACAATTTGAAAATGGCCGTGATAGAGAGATCAAAGTCTATGTGGACAGGATTAGTCAAGCAATGTTTAGATGGATTAAATTAAGAAGAACAGAGACAACATCATGTGGAGTACACTTGTGGTGGTTTTTGCCCTGGAAAAAATGCATCAAGCACAATTCCATGAAAAATAAATGAACAAACAAACAAAAACAATAGATGCTTTGCTGGCACAGAGCAGTACCTAACATTCATTCTGCAATTTACTGACTCTAGTTATCTCTAGCCTTAGATAAAATATGATACTGTAATTTAAATTACAGTATCCTAGTATTTCCCCAGAAAGGTGGTTTGAATGGGTGTGAATACAACTATTTCACTGTAATTACTAAAACACTGTGGTTTTAATGCCTTTTCAAACAGAGGTATTTTCATCTTTGGCCTGTGGTAGAGTTTCAGACATCCCATCATAAAAATGCTCCCTCCCCCCAAAGAAAAACAAACAAACAAACAAAAAACATGGTTCACGATGGCCAAGGCTAAAACTAAAGACCTCTGTTTGAATTGTCACACCTGGTCTCTCAGCATATGCCCCATACAGTGGCACTGAAACAAACAGGATGTTCCCCATCTGTCCCCCCAGGAATGACAAAGCTTCTTTATGTTCAGTATTTAGCCCATGAAGGGAAACTGCTAGGCTTGACACTTGATACTTGGGGTCTTTACCTGGTCCTACATACTTACTTCACCTTTAACTTTTTGTTTTTTAAGGAAAACTATCTGTGAAAAAAAATCTAATATTTGCATTTGCACTCGCTGTCTTAAGATGTAAGAGGTTAAAGTTGATGGCTTTGCTGTCAGCCTGAAAGATTTCTCTGTGATGTGTCTTCAGAAGGTGCTCAGTGGTGGCCATTTCCACTAGAGTAATGCGAGACACATTTTTGAAGAAAGAAATTTTTAAACGAAGTCAAGATATTTTGATTTTTTTTCAGTTACCAGAACAGTAGTGGATTCACCAAAGTGATTAAAATTATCATTCTCAGAAAGCCATAGACAAAAAAAGTTTTCTTCCCAGGAGCACAGCTGGTGTTTTTCTTTTCTCTTCATCTCTATATGCCTTTGCAATTTTCTCTGAATGTGTATTCATCGTGCTCTGTGTTGCCATAAGAGAAAAAATATGTCAAAAACAATTAGTCCCCAGGGGAATGTTTTATACTGAACCAAATCTGGGTTTGTTTTGGCTTCAACCTCACTGCTTTCAGACCAGACCTTTATTCATTTACTGCTACAGAGATTAAGTTGAGGTCCTCAGGTTTTTTTTTTTTTTGGTTGCTCCAATTAAACATAAACAGTACTAGGTGGCAAATGAGTTAAGATCACTGAGAACCAATGTACAAAGGTTGTTTAGATCCTGAGTCATTATTTCCAGGAAAGTAAATAAGTAGTTAATTATCCCTCCTCCTCCTGAGGTCCTTCATCTGCCTTATTCACTTTAAGAAGAGTAGGGACACACCCAAACTAACTACCCATTGGCCTACAGATATTTGGAGAGAGAGAGTGAGAGAGAGAGAGAGATAGAAAGAGAGAGAGAGGTGCTGTGAGTGTAGAGGGTCTTTGAATCAGTAGCTCTGGCCTGTCAACAGGTGGCGGAGGCAGAGATTTGGTGAGTGACGTTCAGACCTTTAGAGAAAAGAGACAGAAGATAAAGGGGGAAGAAACTTGACAAATCCTATACGGGTAAGACAACAGAATTTTAAACCACTGATTTTGGTCACATTTATTATACTGGATCTCTTCTCAATCAGTTTTGGCTGTGTAGGAACTCATTTATTATATTTCTCTGAAGCACTTTTGAAAGACCGTTAATCATCTTTCCAGCAGTATCTACATTTTGCTTAATCCCTTTCCTGCTACTTAGGCACAACCAACTCAGTTCAGACTGTTTCACCTATTTAAACAAGGTAGTCCATGGGTAACAATTTAAATGTTATTTTAATGAGCTCTACGGACTGAGACTGTGTTTCAGGTAGTTAGGTGTTCAGCATTACATTCTTGAGAAATCTGTGGAAATCTTGATCTGTTAAAAATACAGATAAAATCCAGTGCACTGACCTACTGTGAAAAGGTAATATAAAACCAGTAGCATTAGAGAGTATTTTGCTTTATATGACAGTTTTATATAACTTAAGAAGGTTAAGTTCCCATCAAAGCAGCAGGGGCAACTTTCAATTGTGATTAAAAACATACAAAAACTATTATCTATGCTTTCTAAATATTAATTAAATAGTTCAAATGTGTTGTAGATAACTATCTTTTGTGTGTGAACCAAGCTGTCAGCGTTAGTTTTCCCTTTATGATAAAAAACTGATTAAATACAATATCGTTTTGCTGGCAAGATAGACATCCTTAACGGGCTGTTGATCCGGTAGATTTACTATTTAATGCTACTGTGCTGGCTCAGGGGAAACAGAGGAGCGCTCTTAAAATGAGCTGCAGATGTGGGCCCTCAGCTGTGCAGAATGATGGAGAGGAGGAGGAGGAAAAGAGAGAAGGACATACAGAGAGAAAGACTATCAACGCTGAGTTGAAAGCTCATAAAAAGTGTGGTCATGGAAACATCAAAACATACGAGAAGGATATTTTCAATTCGTCTCTTGTGACTTAAACTTTTAGACAACCCCCCCCCCAAAAAAATGTCGTTTATTTCAGAAACAGAAATATATCTCCAGTCTCATCTGCTTTATTATTACCTTTTCCGTGGTTTTATGGACCGGCCTGTTGAGGAAGTAGGTTCAAAACAGTTTAAACTAAGGTCCCTGTCGAACTTTCCTTGTGGTCTGTGCGGTAACAGACGGCAGACAGGATCATGAAGATGTAAGCTCTACTCACAGACGATGATTGCTCTCAGCTGCATTTGATCATTTTACTTTTCTTGTTCTGTCTGCAAGCTGCAAAGGAAAGGGAAGGAAAGGGAAAGAAAGGAAAGGAAACACAGCTCTGAAACCTGACAAGTCTAATAGCAGTATACAGAGGATTGTTTCGATGTGCACAATCTAAGTTATACTATTATCTTTTTGTTTAAATTTTCCCATAACACAGCCCCGCAAAATTCTCCATGTCCCTTCAATTTTGTCACGAAAAACTACAAACTTTAGCTATATTTTTTTTTACAAATAATCTAAAAAATGCGGTGTGCTTTTGTATACAGTACCTTACCTCTGATAACCATATATAGCCAATACCACAAAGATCAATGGAGTTCACCTGTGTGCAATTTATTTTCAGAATAGAAACAGATTTTCTGTGAAGGTTCAGTGGTTTGTTAGAATTTTAAACATTTGAGAATAAACAGCATCATGAAGATCCAGGACCACACTAGACTGATCAGGAATAAAGTTATGTAGAGATTTAAAGGACCAATAATCAAAAATTCATTATTTTAGATAGAAAAAATTAAACAGTTTTGTGAAAAACTAAAAGTATCTTTTTAGATGGACTGTGGTATGACATCACACACCGTCTCTCTGTGTTGTCTCTCGTTTACATAGCCGGGCCGGCCGTGCTTGCACGTACATGCATGTGCGTGCATGTGAACAGCTGCCACTCAGGGCTTATCCCCTCCCACCCCTTAAAAAGCTACCACTGCGTTCAACCGCAGATGATCAGGACCCATTATTACCACAAAAAATAATAGTATTTGGTAAAGAAGTTGTCAGATAAGCAAAGAGAAAAAAACTAAAATTAACATTGGCCACGTGTTTCCAAAGTGGAGAGCAGAAGCAGCTTCATTATGACTTAGAGCTAGCTTTTCTTCTTTGGACAGGTGAGTAACAGAATTAAGTCAAATGCTGGTTGTTGTTGGTGTTACAGTTTTGTTGGACTGCTTGATAGCAAAGCTGTTAGAGTTATAGCCCAGAAACTTTTGGCTGTAATCACACCCAAAGACGGTTCAATATAGTGTTGTCTTGTTTTTTTTTTTGGACTCATAAAGTATTATTAATAAAAAACATTTATCTTTTTTCTCTACTACCTTTTTGTTTTTGCTGGCCTACCACATAATATCTCAATAAAACACAATAAAAACTGTGGTTATAATGGGACAAAATATAAAAAAAGGGTTAAAGGGGTAAGAATGTCTTTTTCAAAACACTGTACAGTACATGGTTTTGTGAAGTTTTCATTGTCCGGGGGCAAAAAATTTAATTTAAAGCACTTTTCTTTGTCCTTGCTTTTATCATGATGCATGTTTTATGGCACTTTAAGTTTTAAATGCTCTTAAAGTCATTTTTATGGAAATGTATCGCTCAGTCCCGACTATTAGGTTCCAGGTGATTAAAATTCTAATTCACAGATTTTCTTCCACTGTTCTTTTGAGCTGTAAATGTCTACTAACACATCCTGGTCACACATGGACTAAGTGCTTATTCTGTCCATATAAAACAACACATGTTTTCAACAAACAGTTTTACAGGCCCATAACAAAACATTGATTAGACATAGAGAAATTACTTTCAGGAAGGAACCATTAATGGCATTTTTAGACATGCTGAATTTTACTTTGTACAGCTTGAAAGCCAGGTTGAAATGTAGTCAAAGTGCACTATGTCCACTTAAAAACAGACACATTGTTTCCCTGCTGTGTTCCCCAGTCTCAGAGTGACAGTCTGATGTCTTTGGGTAAGAAATATTTCAGACCAAGCATGTGTTCAATAGGTTTCTGTTGTTGGTCCACTGGAGTGCATCCAATAAATCTAGTAACTGTGTGAAAACATTCCGAAGTACTTTGGGCCAGGACGGACACTTTATGCAACTGTGACTCACTTTTTTGCAATACTCAGTTTGCAGACAGATACTTCATTTATTTACAGATCTGGGTGCAACTCCAGCTAAATTAAATGCCACTGTATTTTATGTAGGAAACTTAAAATGGAATATCACTCACTGACTCACACACACACACACAAACACACACACACACACACATACACGTCTATCTAGCAAACAGTGCACTGTCAGTGTAAACTGTCAAGTGGGGACATGTGTTTCTAGTTATTTAATTGTAAAATAAATATCATACAAAATTTTCTTGTAAGACCTTTTCACACTATATTACCTTCAAATTTATTTTTTTTTACTTTTTAGAGAAATTGCAAAGAGGGGACTTAGATTCTTAAACGACATCTACTTATCCAAGAGGGGGCCTCTGTTGTAATGCAGTGGATCTGTCTGTGCACCAGTTTCTTCTATTGAATGATTACCTTTCTCTGTGATCCAAGCATTTTATAAATAATCACTATCACTTCAAATAAATAAAGCTTAAACTGTAATTCAGAAGTAATTTGGCATTGATATCAAGGGCTGCAGTATTACCAACAAAATAATGTCTTTCAAATATATAACATTTTATAAAACCAGTGTGCTTATTTTAATTTTAAGCAAGGACTATAATACTTTCTTAAGGCTATTTGGACATATTTAGGGTACTAATTTTAAAGTAATTCATGGATGTAGTCAGGTCAGAAAATAGTTATCTTTTTGTCTAATAAATATAATGTATCATTCAAACTATAGCATGGAGGAAATAGGTGAAAACAATAACTTATTGTTTTAAAATATCTCAATAAAGCACTCTGTTATAACACAAGTTGTCAATATATGTCTGTAATAACTTCAAAGGCTCAGCTGTAGTATATTCTGTTACTAGTATTAAGGTTCAAATAAAGTGCTACCCAAATAACTATATGATGCATTAATATACTGTCAAGCTGTCTTTAAAATTTCCTTTAGGCCTAGAGTTTAGGCAGTCTCCTCTTGTATGGCATTAAATGACAGGAGTCCACTGTTGGTTGGCACATAATGATATAAGTCCTCTTTTAAATGGTCTACAGTGACAGTCGCTTGTCAAAATCCAGCCAATAATACTTATAATTATTACACAAACCGTTTTTTGGCAGTAAAATATAAAGTCCCAGCTTTCATTTGCCATTTGTATGTGTGGAATGCTGATGTAAACATTTTGAATAGATCCTCTTTACTATTTTTAACCACATTGCCATAACACTTTCTTGAGGGTATTTGGACATGTTTAAGTTACTGATTTTAAAGTGATTTGTTGATATAGTAATTTCAGAAAATAGTTAAGTAGTTATCCTTTCAGTAAGAAGTTTATTTGTCATTGAAACTATAGCATTAATGAAAAAAGTGAAAACAATAACATAAGAAATGTCATTCAATAAAGCACTCTCTTCACACACAACTTGATAATATATGTCTATAATAATGTATAGGCTCAAGTGTAGTATATTCTGTTACTAGTATTAAGGTTCAAATAAAGTGCCACCCAAATAAATATATGAGGCATTAATGTACTGTCAAGCTGTCTTTAAAATGTCCTTTAGGCCTAGAGTTTAGACAGTCTCCTCTTGTATGGCAGTAAATGACAGGAGTCCACTGTTGGTTGGCACATAATGATATAAGTCCCCTTTTAAATGGTCTACAGCGACAGTCACATGCAAAAATCCAGCCAATAATATTTATAATTATTACGCAAACCCGTTTTTTGGCAGTACAATATAAAGTGCCAGCTTTCATTTGCCATTTGTATGTGTGGAATGCTGATGTAAACATTTTGAATAGATCCTCTTTACTATTTTTAACCACATTGCCATAACACTTTCTTGAGGGTATTTGGACATGTTTAAGTTACTGATTTTAAAGTGATTTGTTGATATAGTAATTTCAGAAAATAGTTAAGTAGTTATCCTTTCAGTAAGAAGTTTATTTGTCATTGAAACTATAGCATGAATGAAAAAAGTGAAAACAATAACATAAGAAATGTCATTCAATAAAGCACTCTCTTCACACACATCTTGATAATATATGTCTATAATAATGTATAGGCTCAAGTGTAGTATATTCTGTTACTAGTATTAAGGTTCAAATAAAGTGCCACCCAAATAAATATATGAGGCATTAATGTACTGTCAAGCTGTCTTTAAAATGTCCTTTAGGCCTAGAGTTTAGACAGTCTCCTCTTGTATGGCAGTAAATGACAGGAGTCCACTGTTGGTTGGCACATAATGATATAAGTCCCCTTTTAAATGGTCTACAGCGACAGTCACATGCAAAAATCCAGCCAATAATATTTATAATTATTACGCAAACCCGTTTTTTGGCAGTACAATATAAAGTCCCAGCTTTCATTTGCCATTTGTATGTGTGGAATGCTGATGTAAACATTTTGAATAGATCCTCTTTACTATTTTTAACCACATTGCCATAACACTTTCTTGAGGGTATTTGGACATGTTTAAGTTACTGATTTTAAAGTGATTTGTTGATATAGTAATTTCAGAAAATAGTTAAGTAGTTATCCTTTCAGTAAGAAGTTTATTTGTCATTCAAACTATAGAATGAATGAAAAAAGTGAAAACAATAACATAAGAAATGTCATTCAATAAAGCACTCTCTTCACACACAACTTGATAATATATGTCTATAATAATGTATAGGCTCAAGTGTAGTATATTCTGTTACCAGTATTAAGGTTCAAATAAAGTGCTACCCAAATAAATATATGAGGCATTAATGTACTGTCAAGCTGTCTTTAAAATGTCCTTTAGGCCTAGAGTTTAGACAGTCTCCTCTTGTATGGCAGTAAATGACAGGAGTCCACTGTTGGTTGGCACATAATGATATAAGTCCCCTTTTAAATGGTCTACAGCGACAGTCACATGCAAAAACCCAGCCAATAATATTTATAATTATTACGCAAACCAGTTTTTTGGCAGTAAAATATAAGGTCCCAGCTTTCATTTGCCATTTGTATGTGTGGAATGATGATGTAAACATTTTGAATAGACCTCTTTTTACTATTTTTAACCACACTGCCATAACACTTTCTTGAGGGTATTTGGACATGTTTAAGGTACTGATTTTAAAGTGATTTATTGATATAGTAATTTCAGAAAATAGTTAGGTAGTTATCCTTTCAGTAAGAAGTTTATTTGTCATTCAAACTATAGCATGAATGAAAAAAGTGAAAACAATAACATAAGAAATGTCATTCAATAAAGCACACTCTTCACAAACAACTTGATAATATATGTCTATAATAAATGTATAGGCTCAAGTGTAGTATATTCTGTTACTAGTTTTAAGGTTCAAATAAAGTGCCACCCAAATAAATATATGAGGCATTAATGTACTGTCAAGCTGTCTTTAAAATGTCCTTTAGGCCTAGAGTTTAGACAGTCTCCTCTTGTATGGCAGTAAATGACAGGAGTCCACTGTTGGTTGGCACATAATGATATAAGTCCCCTTTTAAATGGTCTACAGTGACAGTCACATGCAAAAATCCAGCCAATAATACTTATAATTATTACACAAACCGTTTTTTTGGCAGTAAAATGTAAAGTCCCAGCTTTCATTGGCCATTTGTACGTGTGGAATGGTGATGTAAACATTTTGAATAGATCCTCTTTACTATTTTTAACCACATTGCCATAACACTTTCTTGAGGGTATTTGGGCATGTTTAAGGTACTGATTTTAAAGTGATTTATTTATATAGTAATTTCAGGAAGCAGTTAAGTAGTTATCCTTTCAGTAAGAAGTTTATTTGTCATTCAAACTATAGCATGAATGAAAAAAGTGAAGACAATAACATAAGAAATTTCATTCAATAAAGCACTCTCTTCACACACAACTTGATAATATATGTCTATAATAATGTATAGGCTCAAGTGTAGTATATTCTGTTACTAGTATTAAGGTTCAAATAAAGTGCTACCCAAATAAATATATGAGGCTTTAATGTGCTGTCATGCTGTCATTAAAATTCCCTTTAGGCCTAGAGTTTAGACAGTCTCCTCTTGTATAGCAGTAAATGACAGGAGTCCACTGTTGGCTGGCACATAATGATATAAGTCCCCATTTAAATGGTCTACAGCGATAGTCACATGCCACAATCCAGCCAAAATCCTAAATTCATATAACTATTCTATATGACCTGTTATTTTTTACAGCAAAAAACATAACCCCGAGCCAAAAGTATTTTGTATTAAATAAATATTTTGAATAAAATGGTCAGCCACACGATTAATTGTATAGTATTTTATTAATATAAAAAAATCTGTTTTACAATGTATTTTTACATCAATCTGCAGTACAGAAATATTGTTCACCGGTACATAATGAAACATGTTTTCTCTTAAGGAAGAATTTAAATCAAATTTGAAAATATTGAGCTACCAGGAAGAGCATAAAATGAACATTATTGGGATTGATTTCCAAAGCCTGAAACAAGATTGCCTCTTTTTTAAATTTTTGTCAAAAAGTTCAATAGTGCATCTTTCTGTGGGTGGAGATAATTATATCAGCTGCTCCACCCCTAGCAAGAGTAGCAGTCAAGCAGTGAATGACAGCACTTCTCATATCTATAGGGCTTGGGTTCCGCATTGCATTGTGGGACGTGGCGGCCATGTTGATGGCTACGCGAACGTTAACATAACTCTGACAACGTTGAAAGAAGAGACGTAGAAGTAGAGTTGAGAAAGAATAGATAAAAAAAGATGTTTAAATCCTGAAAAGGATCTGGAATTTACCGGGACACATTAAATAGAGAAGCCAGGGACTGGTATGTTGACCTTGTTTGTGGTGTGAGCGCCTATACTTCAGAACAGTTCCGAAGCTACAAGTCCTTGGAGTCTCATGTGCAGTTCACGAATGGATGGGTTCAGGAGCTGCAGATCATAAAGTCAGCAAACAGTGGGAACACAGTAATTCGTACAAAGGTAAGCTGTGCTCTGACAGGCTCTGGCACCTGCTAGTTTAGTAACTGCTAACCGTTAGTGCTAACAACCACTCACGCATGTAATGTACTTTTAACTAGCTGCTATGTGTTTCAAAGGTGTAGTTAGTAACGTTAACTGCCAACCCTCCCTAAACCCTCCGGGTTTCTCATATATTTGAGCCTTTTCCCGCTGCCGTTTTAGTATTTATGTGCATGTATGTGGTGTCGCGATTGAAGGAAAGAAACAATGTAGGCTATAAAATAAAACCGTGCATCTTTAACTTACCAGAATGAAAATGCAGGGAACACACTCTCATTGACATTGGGATACTGTGGAAAGTTATGTTCGGTCGTCTTAAAGCCACGATCCAAGCGAGCTGACGACTCCGTGGTTGCGCCTCCAGGCAGGAAAGCGGTGGAAAGTTAACCCATTTTCTATGTTTTTCCCATGGCGATCATGTGTTGCGCTGTTACAGCCCACAATACAGCAAAGGGAGTACAGTACGTGGTAGTCATAGCCAGTAGTCTGAGTAGCGGTAAAGGAGGCAATCAACATGGCGGCCACGCAAAGTAATGCTATTTTTAGAACGTGACATCACAAGACGTCATATCGCGTGGTAAGCGGTAGGGCAAGCTTGATGTGTCCTCTGCTGTTTCGCTGTAAAAGAGCTGTGCGTTACCCTTGGTTTTACTCGGTAAAATGACTGCTTTTTCCAAGTCTAACACCATAGTTTTTAAACATTGTTGCTATGGAACGTGCAACAGCGACTCGAGGTACACTGATCGGCCGCATATGAAGGATGTTTTCTCCATTAATTTCCCGAAATTCAAGACTGCCAAGGAGAAATGTGTGTGCTGGGTACACCGGTGCAGTCGGCCTACACAACAGTTCAACCCGGAAACAGTTACCAAATTGACGTACATATGTAGCAAGCATTTTGTTGGAGGAAAGGTTACAACCGAATAACATCCTGACCCAATTCCAGCAACATCAAGTAGTGAACAGGTAAGAGTTTTTTGGTGTTTTATTGAAGCTTAAATCTTATTATACGTCGAACAGCTCACGACGAAATGAGCCATCCTTTGTTACACTTTTGTCATGTCTGCGTGTCTATCCTGCCTCGCGATATTGGTTTAGGTCCCTAAATTGACCATGATTGTTTGTTTTGTCATCATTTCAGCTGGAGAGGTACAGCTGGAATTTCTTAAGGGAAAGATTCTGAGATGTAAACAGTTGTTTTGTAGCTACCTATTGGCAACATATACCGATTCCTGGACAGTGATTACAAACAGAAAAAAAACGGCAGACGACACCATGAACGCAGAGCAGGAAAAAAAAACAACGACTTACCGTTCGATCAACTCGGCCCGTTTTCCAGTCTTTTTAAGCCCTCGACACTCAAGCTATCGTTTGAGCTGAAGGTTGGTGTGTTCTTCGACAGTTCGACCAGTAAACCGTGCGCCTGGGACATCGTCTTGCGAAAGTTTAACGGCTGCAAAGTCGGTCATATCGCTGTTTCTGTTGCGCGTGTAATGGCTGGTGGCTACGGGCGCTCTCTACCTGTTTGTCCTACCAAAGCGGCAAGGGCCGTTGCTCCTGAGATGGTGAGGTCACGTGCACGGTACGCCATTACGTCATGACGCCCACGCCCTATTACAAAGAAATGCTAAAAGATTATGTGGGAGGAATGGGTGTTTAACCTTACCAGTTTGAACCTGAATCTACAGCTTGATCTCCAGAATCAAGCGAGGACTCTTCAGGTGGTCCAAAATAGAGCAAGCCCACAGCATCATAAAAGTACTCTTTGGCTTCCTAGCCACCACAGCAAGCTTCTTGTAGATGTCTAGAAAATAGGCAATTTTAATTAAACTTGTTTTTCATGGCAGGCAATGCTCAAAGTGTGCTAGATGTGTTGTTGAAGTCATGACCATATTATTATATTATCCTATCCTAATATCCTTTAAGGAGTAGCTGCCATACTTTGATTTATGCCTTTATCAAGGCCTGTTGCTTGGTGCTCCAAAGTTTTTGGATGGCAGTTATCAAATAGCTGTGCTACAGATTAAAATATGTCTTCATCTTATAAATGGAGATATTTATATGCCAGAAAAGGTTCATGGCAGTTTTTGGGTAACACCCACTGAGCATGGTGGCAGCCGTGACCATCAAGTTGCCTCTGTGTTCTTACAGACACTTTTAACAGCCAACAGTACCCCTAAACTGCTTCATTGTCACTATGCTGGCTCCTAAACACAACACAAATTGCAAACAGGGTTCTCAAGCAACTTTCAGAAATGATAAACTTCTGTTGAGCTAATGAGCAAAAATTTGCCACATTTTCAAGGTCACTACAAAATAAGAATATAAGTTTAGATTTGCTTGTCGGTACTGCAATATAGACCAAACTGTTTAAAACTCCAAACAAAAGGTTTGGAAGAGGCTTAAGACTTGAGCTTTCAATGCATAGAGTCTAAAATCAAATCAGTTTCTAAGCACAACCTCTGTCACAGTACTCCAGCTGAACAATAGGAACCTTTAGGTAGGGTACTTTAATCGGCATGTTAATGTTGATGTGCCGAAGGACCATTCCTGAATTAAAAGACAACTCTTTACATCCAAACACAGGGGAAATGTGCTGGTGTTTTCATTCCAATCCATACATCCATCCCAAAGAAGAAACATTTACAAGACTAAAGCTTTTAGAAACCAATCCAGACAAGCAGATTCACTAACAGTTGGTAATAATGGGTTTGGAATTTCTGTTTTTCTAGGTTTTTTTAGGATTTGAAATTTTAGAGATATTCGATTAAAAAAATTGAAATATTATGTGTACTACAAATATATTAGATATTAACTTACATTTCTAAAAAACAATCCTTGTCCAGGCAAGTTGTCAGGATTGTGGGTATATATTCAGGGCAGAAGACGAATTTCTTCTTTTAAGGCTTGTGAAACAGTTGCGACAAAAGTCACAATTGAGAGTTTTTTCTCCTTTTGCAGCCATTTTAATCTTATTACGTATACATCTTGCCTTCCAATAGGTAGGCAAATTTACCTAGGTTACTTTTGAAACTTTTTATCTACATCTTTCAAACCACAACAAGGTAAGGTTCACATTTTAACTTCTAATGAATGTTTTTATCATATATACATCACTTTGTTTTCTTTTACAAACTCTCCCTAGTTAACCACTTGCCATGTGATTGTTCCTAAATATTTCAGAGAAAAATGAGACATAAAAGGGTTTGTCCAGAAACAGAAGCTTTGCATTTCACTTCTTCTGGGAGGGATAAAGACACATTTTACAAAAGATTCATCAACAAGGAGAAAGGTATGTTTGTTAAATTAGTATATCAGACTCTCTGGAGTTTTCTGTGTTATAAAGGTATAACATTTCAATTCAGCCCTTGTACACCATCTTAGTATTACAGTATGTGATATATTGCCATGTAAGGTTTTGCCCAAAATGTTCTAAAGACATAGTTTGTCATGGTAGTACAGGTCTGTGTATATGTAGAAAGATAAAATCCTCTGACATTTTGGATAACACTGTGGAAAAATGTAAGTTAATGCTTTATAGGATTTCCAGTATTTGTGTACCTTCATTTGTGAGTAAAATTACAAGGATTAGGTCCTCTGGATGGGTTCTTCTTTGTTGAAACTTTGTTGAAATCAAAGCCACTGCTTACAAGGCTGGGTTTATCAATAGCCCCACAGACTTAAGAAGTGTCTTGGAAAAGAGATGAAACATTTCAATAAAGACAAATGCATCCAGAGGACCTATTTAATTAGTTTTCACCTGAATTTTTTAGGAGTGTCAGGAAACATAATTTTGCAATTTGTTAATTATATACATTAGACCATAAAAGTTTTTTTTTCCATCCAGGGGTTTTTATCTCTAGTTGTAAATTTTTGTTTTACAGAAACTTACAATGGTATACTTCCATTGTGCCAATACTTATTTTCTGTTTCGAGCTGAAAGCATGCTGGAATGGGAAGGGGGAAGGGTGAGGTGCAAACATGTTTGCAGGCCTGTTGTTCTGATGCAAATGTGATTAATGGCTGTGCTGCTACAGAACTGTGACCACCTCCTTAAACACAGAGATGTGGTATCAATATTCTAAGTAGAAACCTGTAATGAACTAAAAAAAATATTTAAAATGCTAGATATTAAAAATGTCTTTAAACACAACATGTCAGGAATCCTGAATCAAGAAAACTTTGTTGTCACAATGTGTTACCACGGTGAAATTACTTAGGATGTAAATAAAAAATAAACACATTTTAAAGTAACGTCACATAATATATAGCAGACTTGATATTTACAGGGTATTTTTTCACAGAAAATACAACTGATAATTACACAAAGCAGTCAGGGGCCTAAATGGTAATTGGTAAATAGTATGTACTTTGATTTCTACCAATGTTTTTACAGGACCAACTCCATTCATCGCATAGCAGTCCACAACTACCAGAAAAGATCTCACAGACATCTCACAGAGTGTTATCTGTGTTTACCCAAAAATGACTGACACTCACCTGAGTCACATTCCAGAGGAATTATGCATTGGTGAAATGGTAAGGATGCATTCATGCATGGTTTTATATAAGATGTTTTGCTGTGCTTTTCTTGTTTGCTGCAATACTATGGATAATGTGTGTTTTTCATTCCAGATCCAGTCAGAGCAGAACAATGTTCCAGGAGAACAAACAGAACAACACCATGAAGTAAAAAACCAAGGACAAGATACACATACAGTAAGTTTTTTCAAGTCCCAAGTAGTGGTGTGTACAATTACGTCTATTTACTGTATGACAATACTTATCATTGGCAGAGATTTGACTGTAATGTATAAATTGCTCATGTTTATTGAATATGACTCTTAGGGACCAAAGTTCACTCATATTTTGTGCTTTCTAAATTTAAATATGTAGTTGCAGTTTTTCCAGATTGTGAACCAAAATATGTGAGAATTTTATCTTTATGTGTTTATAGATAGGAATTTGTGTCTGTATAAAGGATTTTTGTATAATCTTGTATAAAATCTGGGCTGCACAGTGGTGCTGAGATTAGCACTGTTGCCTTGCAGCAAGAAGGTTCTGGGTTCAAATCCAACCCTGGGTCTTTCTGCATGGAGTTTGCATGTTCTCCCTGTGCATGCGTGCATCTTCTTCCTTACTGACTGCACTATTTGAGCAGAACGTATCATGGTAACCACTGATGCACTTCTGTTTTGGCTAAAGTGTACCTACTCAATAAGGGCATTTGGATAGACCCACAGCAGAATTTTAACTCATATCTGTAATTAGAGAACACAAAAATTGTAAATTGTGTGAAAAAAATTGGAACTTATCAAATTGTTTGTAGCTTGTCAAATTACTTTTTAAATACAAATCTTTATGGATGCATAACAATAAAATTATCAGATACTTTGGATTACCATGTGGAAAAATATATTTATAACTACACATTCTGATTTAAATGCATACTATATATATATATATATATATATATATATATATATATATATATATATATATATATATATATATATATAAATTATTAGGACCTATTTTCCACCTATTAATAACACCTATTTAACAGTCAGTCAGTGATACATGGAGAGATATTGCAAGAACCTGTTAAATACCACCCTCCCTAATATTTATGAATTCTTCCAATGTTTTCACAGGACATACTCTGTTCATCACATACCAGTACACAAACAACAGATGAGATGGATAACTTAGAGAGTATACTCAGTATTCACCAAGAAATGACTGGCACTAACCTGAGGGATGAGTATTTATAAACATGTTGCAGCTCAAGAGGAGTATCGCGACTCAGATGCAGACGTCCAGTCTGTGCAGAGTACTACCACATGTCAAGAAGGCAAGATCTTAGGTTGCATGCAGTGTATAACACTAACAATGTAAATTACTTTATTCAACTATAAAAATTGCTGTCTGTGTTATTTCAGCACGACCAAATTCTGAAGAAAATGCATCCAATTCAACAAAAAAATTGTTGGCAAGAAATCATCACTGCCATCAGTTGACATGAGAATGATATCACTCTAAAAATTTTATTGCATGTAGTGAGGAATGTTAGAAAATAAATCACTTTCAACCACAACATTTTCCCCTGTTTTTTAAGGACACTTGGAGGAAGCACATTCTGAAGAAAAGGCATCTACTTTAACAAAGAAAATTTGTGGCACAAAGAAACCCTCATTGCCATCCGTTCAAAACGGTATGTTATATGTCTAATATTTTCCACTGCATGTAATAATATATTCAAAAAAATTGTTAAGATTTGATACTTTCATGATCCTTTATCAATAATCTTATTATGTAGAAATTTCCAAACTTTTTTACATTAATGTTGCATAACTCCCTCAACCATGCCTCCCTCCGTTCCACCCTCCGCACGCTCACCCAGTACGTCAAGTGTACAACAAGGGACAATAAAACCCTGGACCTTTTTTATACCAATGTTAAAAACACCTACACCTCCGCCCCCCTCTCCCAACTGGGACGCTCGGATCACAACCTCGTCTACCTGATGAGTTGAACACATTCTTCACCCGGTTTGACTCCCCCCACACTGGCCCCCTTCCTGCCATCAACTCCCCACATGTCTCCAACCACCAGCCCTCCAGAGATCTACCATCCCCCCCACCGCCATTCTTATCAACGACCGACCCATCCACACCTTCGGCCCTGCCTGCCTTCCCCCTCACAATCGCGCCAATGCAGGTGAGAGGTCAGCTGACGAGGCTGAAACAGAGAAAAGCCTCTGGACTGGACGGCATCCCCCCCAGGCTGCTGAAGACCGGTCGGTAATCAGGGACTTTGTGGACTGGTGTGAGAAGAACCATCTGTGTCTAAACACCAGCAAAACCAAGGAGATGGTAATCGACTTCAGGAGAAGACCCCCACCTCACTCACTCAGGGGCAGGACATAGAAACTGTGGAGAGTTTCAAATACCTGGGTGTTCACGTCAACAATAAACTGGGCTGGACTCATAACAACGACGCTCTATACAAGAAGGGCCAGAGCCGCCTCTACCTCCTGAGGAGGCTGAGGTCCTTAGGTGTGAGCAGGCCCCTGCTAAAAACTTTCTATGACTCTGTGGTGGCCTCAGCTCTTCTCTACACTGTCGTCTGCTGGGCTCCTGGCAGCACAGAGCGGGACAGAATGAGGCTGAATAAGCTGGTGAGGAAGGCCACTTCTGTCCTGGGCTGCGCTCTGGACTCTGTGGAGGAAGTGGCTGAGAGGAGGGTGTTGTCCAACCTCACATCCATCATGGACAACACCTTCCACCCCCTGCACCAGACTGTAGAGGAGCTGAGCAGCTCCTTTAGTGACAAAAAAAATTCTCCATTGTGAGATCAATAAAGCTTAGCTTATCTTATCTTAACTGTTGGGTGATATAGGACCCCTTCTGCTTCTTTCACAGGCATTTTATACAATTTGGATTTTTATTTTATTCCAAATGGACTGTTTCTGCTGCATCATAACAAAAGAAAACCTATCCAGTTTTGTTTGGTGAGGATTAAAATTTGGCACCTTTCCCTGCTGTTGATGTACTTGAAACACTCACATTTTTGGAAAATAGAAAATCTAAGGGACGTCATTTAATAGAGTCTTTGTATTTAATGTCAGCTGACTTGGTAGCCGAGCCCCTAGAAATAATTTTTAGTGTGGATAAACAGGAAGTTTTTACCGTAATTTGTATGTCTGTGTTGGACTATGGAGATCTTTTGTAGATCTCAATGTCTTAGGATGCTAGACTCCCTTTATCTCTCTTCTCTAAGGTTCAACACAAACTGAAAAATGCC